>NC_047103.1:19305790-19368290 GCF_902500255.1 Thalassophryne amazonica | reverse complement strand
GACATGACACAAAACTGAAGTCATTTCAAATGGCAACTTTCTGGCTTTAAGAAACACTATAAGAAATCAGGAAAAAAAATTGTGGCAGTCAATAACGTTTACTTTTTAGACCAAGCAGAGGGAAAAAAATATGGAATCACTCAATTCTGAGGAAAAAATTATGGAATCATGAAAAACAAAAGAACGCTCCAACACATCACTAGTATTTTGTTGCACCACCTCTGGCTTTTATAACAGCTTGCAGTCTCTGAGGCATGGACTTAATGAGTGACAAACAGTACTCTTCATCAATCTGGCTCCAACTTTCTCTGATTGCTGTTGCCAGATCAGCTTTGCAGGTTGGAGCCTTGTTATGGACCATTTTCTTCAACTTCCACCAAACATTTTCAATTGGACTAAGATCCGGACTATTTGCAGGTGATGACATTGACCCTATATGTCTTTTTGCAAGGAATGTTTTCACGGTTTTTGCTCTATGGCAAGATGCATTATCATCTTGAAAAATGATTTCATCATCCCCAAACATCCTTTCAATTGATGGGATAAGAAAAGGGTCCAAAATATCAACGTAAACTTGTGCATTTATTGATGATGTAATGACAGCTATCTCTCCAGTGCCTTTACCTGATATGCAGCCCCATATCATCAATGACTGTGGAAATTTACATGTTCTCTTCAGGCATTCATCTTTATAAATCTCATTGGAACGGCACCAAACAAAGGTTCCAGCATCATCACCTTGCCCAATGCAGATTCGAGATTCATCACTGAATATGACTTTCATCCAGTCATCCACAGTCCACGATTGCTTTTCCTTAGCCCATTGTAACCTTGTTTTTTTTCTGTTTAGGTGTTAATGATGGCTTTTGTTTAGCTTTTCTGTATGTAAATCCCATTTCCTTTAGGCGGTTTCTTACAGTTCGGTCACAGACGTTGACTCCAGTTTCCTCCCATTCGTTCCTCATTTGTTTTGTTGTGCATTTTTGATTTTTGAGACATATTGCTTTAAGTTTTCTGTCGTGACGTTCTGATGTCTTCCTTGGTCTACCAGTATGTTTGCCTTTAACAACCTTCCCATGTTGTTTGTATTTGGTCCAGAGTTTAGACACAGCTGACTGTGAACAACCAACATCTTTTGCAACATTGCGTGATGATTTACCCTCTTTTAAGAGTTTGATAATCCTCTCCTTTGTTTCAATTGACATCTCTCGTGTTGGAGCCATGATTCATGTCAGTCCACTTGGTGAAATAGCTCTCCAAGGTGTGATCACTTCTTTTTAGATGCAGACTAACGAGTAGATCTGATTTGATGCAGGTGTTAGTTTTGGGGATGAAAATTTACAGGGTGATTCCATAATTTTTTCCCTCTGCTTGGTCTAAAAAAGTAACCGTTACTGACTGCCACAATTATTTTTCCTGATTTCTTATAGTGTTTCTTAAAGCCAGAAAGTTGCCATTTGAAATGACTTTAGTTTTGTGTCATGTCTGTGATCTGCTTTTTTTCTACAAAATTAAACAACTGAATGAACATCCTCCGAGGCCGGTGATTCCATAATTATTGCCAGGGGTTGTAGACCATTCCTCTGCAGATGATCAGTTAGCTGTTTTACAACTACCCTTTCAAGAATTTTTGAGAGAAAAGGAAGGTTGGAGATTGGCCTATAATTAGCTAAGATAGCTGGGTCAAGTGATGGCTTTTTAAGTAATGGTTTAATTACTGCCACCTTAAAAGCCTGTGGTACATAGCCAACTAATAAAGATAGATTGATCATATTTAAGATCGAAGCATTAAATAATGGTAGGGCTTCCTTGAGCAGCCTGGTAGGAATGGGGTCTAATAGACATGTTGATGGTTTGGAGGAAGTAACTAATGAAAATGACTCAGACAGAACAATCAGAGAGAAAGAGTCTAACCAAATACCGGCATCACTGAAAGCAGCCAAAGAGAAAGATATGTCTTTGGGATGGTTATGAGTAATTTTTTCTCTAATAGTTAAAATTTTATTAGCAAAGAAAGTCATGAAGTCATTACTAGTTAAAGTTAAAGGAATACTCGGCTCAACAGAGCTCTGACTCTTTGTCAGCCTGGCTACAGTGCTGAAAAGAAACCTGGGGTTGTTCTTATTTTCTTCAATTAGTGATGAGTAGTAAGATGTCCTAGCTTTACGGAGGGCTTTTTTTATAGAGCAACAGACTCTTTTTCCAGGCTAAGTGAAGATCTTCTAAATTAGTGAGACGCCATTTCCTCTCCAACGTACGGGTTATCTGCTTTAAGCTGCGAGTTTGTGAGTTATACCACGGAGTCAGGCACTTCTGATTTAAGGCTCTCTTTTTCAGAGGAGCTACAGCATCCAAAGTTGTCTTCAATGAGGATGTAAAACTATTGACGAGATACTCTATCTCACTTACAGAGTTTAGGTAGCTACTCTGCACTGTGTTGGTATATGGCATTAGAGAACATAAAGAAGGAATCATATCCTTAAACCTAGTTACAGCGCTTTCTGAAAGACTTCTAGTGTAATGAAACTGCTGGGTAGTCCATCAGAGTAAATGTAAATGTTATTAAGAAATGATCAGACAGAAGGGAGTTTTCAGGGAATACTGTTAAGTCTTCAATTTCCATACCATAAGTCAGAACAAGATCTAAGATATGATTAAAGTGGTGGGTGGACTCATTTGCATTTTGAGCAAAGCTAATTGAGTCTAATAATAGATTAAATGCAGTGTTGAGGCTGTCATTCTCAGCATCTGTGTGGATGTTAAAATCGCCCACTATAATTATCTTATCTGAGCTAAGCACTAAGTCAGACAAAAGGTCTGAAAATTCACAGAGAAACTCACAGTAACGACCAGGTGGACAATAGATAATAACAAATAAAACTGGTTTTTGGGACTTCCAGTTTGGATGGACTAGACTAAGAGTCAAGCTTTCAAATGAATTAAAGCTCTGTCTGGGTTTTGCATTAATTAATAAGCTGGAATGGAAGATTGCTGCTAATCCTCCGCCTCGGCCCATGCTATGAGCGTTCTGGCAGTTAGTGTGACTCGGGGGTGTTGACTCATTTAAACTAACATATTCATCCTGCTGTAACCAGGTTTCTGTAAGGCAGAATAAATCAATATGTTGATCAATTATTATATCATTTACTAACAAGGACTTAGAAGAGAGAGATCTAATGTTTAATAGACCACATTTAACTGTTTTAGTCTGTGGTGCAGTTGAAGGTGCTATATTATTTTTTCTTTTTGAATTTTTATGCTTAGATAGATTTTTGCTGGTTATTGGTCTGGGAGCAGGCACCGTCTCTACGGGGATGGGGTAATGAGGGGATGGTAGGGGGAGAGAAGCTGCAGAGAGGTGTGTAAGACTACAACTCTGCTTCCTGGTTCCAACCCTGGATAGTCACGGTTTGGAGGATTTAAGAAAATTGGCCAGATTTCTAGAAATGAGAGCTGCTCCATCCAAAGTGGGATGGATGCCGTCTCTCCTAACAAGACCAGGTTTTCCCCAGAAGCTTTGCCAATTATCTATGAAGCCCACCTCATTTTTTGGACACCACTCAGACAGCCAGCAATTCAAGGAGAACATGCGGCTAAACATGTCACTCCCGGTCCGATTGGGGAGGGGCCCAGAGAAAACTACAGAGTCCGACATTGTTTTTGCAAAGTTACACACCGATTCAATGTTAATTTTAGAGACCTCCGATTGGCGTAACCGGGTGTCATTACTGCCAACGTGAATTACAATCTTACCGAATTTACGCTTAGCCTTAGCCAGCAGTTTTAAATTTCCTTCAATGTTGCCTGCTCTGGCCCCCGGAAGACATTTGACTATGGTTGCTGGTGTCGCTAACTTCACATTTCTCAAAACAGAGTCGCCAATAACCAGAGTTTGATCCTCGGCGGGTGTGTCGCCGAGTGGGGAAAAACAGTTAGAAATGTGAACGGGTTGGCGGTGTACACGACGCTTCCATTTAGGGCTACGCTTCCTCCTCACAGTCACCCAGCCGGCCTGCTTTCCCGGCTGCTCGGGATCTGCTGGAAGGGAACTAACGGCGGCTAAGCTACCTTGGTCCGCACCAACTACAGGGGCCTGGCTAGCTGTAGAACTTTCCACGGTGCGGAGCCGAGTCTCCAATTCGCCCAGCCTGGCCTCCAAAGCTACGAATAAGCTACACTTATTACAAGTACCATTACTGCTAAAGGAGGCCGAGGAATAACTAAACATTTCACACCCAGAGCAGAAAAGTGCGGGAGAGACAGGAGAAGCCGCCATGCTAAACCGGCTAAGAGCTAGTAGCTGCGCCAAGCTAGCAGATTCCTAAAAACACACAAAGTGAATAACGTGTAAATAATTTAGAGGTGATTCAGCAGAGGGAGTGCTTTAGTTAAGGCACGTGAAGATTACACTGTGAAACAAATCGTTATCTAGTTATCTAGATCAATCTAACTACGCAGATCAAACAGCTAACAGATACAGCAAAACACCACTGTGCTCCGGAACAGGAAGTGATACAATACCACAGTGAGAGCCAACCACCAGTAGAGGCCCAGACTTTTGATCTTCAATGATAAAAATGGATGGTAAAGAAACGTTTTTTCTAATGTTTTAAAATATCTCTGAATAAAATATCAGTAAAATAATCAAAACATAACTGGGGTATTCAATGTCATACAACTGTTGTGATTTTTTTAAACAAAATGTAGTTGTCCCACACTATTGCCGTAATTTTCACAACACTGTAATGTCCCTTTAAACAGTTTGTATGAAAGATTGTTTGGGTAGTTTCTATGGAGATAAACAGTGACATCAGAGCACATGTATATAGCGCCAAATCACAACAAACAGTTGCCCCAAGGCGCTTTATATTGTAAGGCAATGGTGTGGTGGAAATTACGTTTACAAGGCCAATAGTGCCCGTAGTTAAAGAATCACCCATATATATATATATAGTCATAATTATTATTATTTTTTACAGTGAAAGGACAACAAAACAAAAAATAAAGTATGACTTGTACCCCAGAAAAGAGGGCAGTGATTTTTTTGTTTCTCCAAAACTTGTTTTGTCTATAAACTTTTTCAACAGATTTTATGAATAGTCAATTACTTTTTGAGTTTTTCTACTTTTGCTAGTTTAGTGCAGCAGACATGTCTATAAACATAACCTTAGTGAGATCATAACAATACAATTTCTCATAAACACAATTTTTTTTCCCTACATGTTTCTGTGGCTCAGCAGATTTAACATTTTTGTACAACAGCTGGGTTACAGCACCTGGTACTGCAGTCTGACAATGAAAGATTATGAAATGAGATTAAGAGGTTTGTTCTGTTTGAGGAATAATATATATATAATTTGACTGATAGACTCTTACAAATCTACCAGGTCTGATCCACAGCTGTTGACAGGATGCTTCAAAAGCCTCACTGTATTCTTGAACGGTTACAGTGAGCATATTGTTTACATTTATAACTCACTCCTGACAAAGAGGTACAGCTCCCTGCGGTTACGTTGCCAGGTTGGAAGGTTTCCTGAACAGGCAGGAGGCAAGACGGAGCTGCAGAGGAGTAACATCATCTGAGAATAAGCAACGCCCCTCCCCAAACCACGACCCCATTTTCACTCCCCACACCTTCGCCGTGTCCAACAAAATCCCTCTCGCTCTCCTCACTGGAGCACCTCCCTCGCTGGCAGCACTTTAAGCTCGATATGGCCACAGTTTAGATAAGCATTCTTCCACAATGAGAAGCCAGAAGTGTGTTTTTTCAAACAAAACCCAAGAAGTGTGTTGGGTTTCTTTGTTTGGATGGGAGTTGAGAGTTTGCTTTCATTTACGAGTTATCTTAAGAACACACAGGTTTCTCCAAAAATAGGCATACAGAAAGCAGACAAGGGAAAAAGGGCTGGGAAAAGAAGAGGAGGGAAAGAAAGGAGTGGAGTTTGGTTAATGAGCACCAGATGCCTTACCTTCAGTGGTAGCCACATTCTTTGGAGCTTTGGTTGGTGTGTGATCTGTGCTCGAACTTATGTCCGAAGAGATGCTTGAGCTTCCTTTTCCTGAAAATCAAAAAATCAGAATCAAGATGACACAACTGCACCTACTGTTCCTATTTTAATCATTTAATTTAAAAAAAAGTTTTTTTTGGTTTTTAAATTACATGGCTACATAACATCAACCTTACACCCAATAAAAATTTAACTTGCCTTTACTCCTTCAGATTCCTTTCCATCCAACAACGAGGTGATTATCCGTCATTACTTTAGTAAATATTTCATGAAAATACACCAAAAATAAAGTGGGACGAAATGAACGTCATCACTCTCTTCGTTCCTTTTATGTTTTATGTCTTTTTTAGCTCTGATTCCTGCCTTGTGAATTATGGCATTCCTCAGGAGTGTGTTCTGAATCCGACTCTCTTCAATGCTTGCATTGAATGATGGTAACCAATGACTGCCAAGAATGGCAGGTTATTGCG
Organism: Thalassophryne amazonica; assembly: GCF_902500255.1. Lineage (NCBI taxonomy): Eukaryota > Metazoa > Chordata > Actinopteri > Batrachoidiformes > Batrachoididae > Thalassophryne > Thalassophryne amazonica. The sequence goes on along the minus strand of NC_047103.1, from coordinate 19,361,812 downwards.
CAAACATACCCGAGTACAGATGAGTCCCATGATGTAAGTATGCTTCTCCATGCAAACTATGCATTACTCCCACTTTATTACAACCACAATTCCAATGAAGTTGGAACGTTGTGTGAAATGTAAATAAAAACAGAATACAATGATTTGCAAATCTCTGGGCCTGAGCTAATTTGAAATGGACAGACGCAAAGTGGAAAAGTGTGCTGTGGTCTGATGAGTCCACATTTCAAATTGTTTTTGGAAATCATGGACGCCGTGTCCTCCAGACAAAAGAGGAAAACTGTTACAGCGCAAAGTTCTAAAGCCAGCATCTGTGATGGTATGGGGGTGTGTTAGTGCCCATGGCAAAGGTGATGTAACACAGTGGTAAACATACCACTCTCCCAGCTTGTTTTTGAAACGTGTTGCAGGCATCCATTTCAAAATGAGCAAATATTTGCACAAAACAATAAAGTTTATCAGTTTGAACATTAAATATCTTGTCTTTGTGGTGTATTCAATTGAATATAGGTTGAAGAGGATTTGCAAGTCATTGTATTCCGTTTTCATTTACCTACTTAGATATCATGCACATGCATGATATCTATGCTCACGTGCCTCAGCATCTGAATCGAGTATGACAATTTAACTTTAATGACAATTTCCACTCATCACTGATGGAGCTGTATGCTCTCCTGCTCACAGCCACTGCAGCCTGCTCAATTCACTGCTTGCTCCAAAACAGAAAACAATCTGCAATGTATTTTAATTTTAGCTTAAACTGTGGCCTGGCATTAAAATAACCGAGCACCCAAATCAACATTCAAGCACACATGATTTCTTTCAAGATGCACTAACAAAATAAAAATTATCTGTAAAATTAAAGTAAGACGCTTGGTGTGAGCAGATCTGGTACTGCTCCGCTATGCAAAAGTGGAGCAAGAGATAAGGTAACGCTCCAGATTTTTTAAATTGCTCCACGCTCTGGCCAAAATCCTTTGGCTCCTTGCTTGCTCCCACTGCCCTCACATGCCCTGACTTTTCTGAATATGACACCTTCTCTGCACAATTACCTTAGATGTTTTTATGATGTGTCTCACTGTCAGTTTTTCAAACATGTTCAAAAAGTCCCCAATCACTCAAAGTGCTCTACAACACTACTTTTACCACCACTTACACCTAATATCAGGCTATAATTAGGTAACCAATTATGTTTTCTGTCAAAACCGTAGACACGCAGGTGTTATAAATCAACAATGCAATACCAGCCAAAGGTTCACCAAATTTGATGTTGTGGTTGATACTGTGATCTTTGTGGAATCAATGAATACCCATAGATGTATATATACTGGACAAACCCTGTGTAATGTCACCCAAAGTTTTATTTTAGAGACCCAAAACAGCCATTTTAAAGCCTAACAATTTCTGCTCTAAGGGTGATTCTTTAACTACGGGCACTATTGGCCTTGTAAATGTAATTTCCACCACACCATTGCCTTACAATATAAAGCACCTTGGGGCAACTAACTGTTTGTTGTGATTTGGCGCTATATACATGTGCTCTGATGTCACTGTTTATCTCCATAGAAACTACCCAAACAATCTTTCATACAAACTGTTTAAAGGGACATTACAATGTTGTGGTGGAAATTACGGCAATAGTGTGGGACAACTGCATTTTGTTTAAAAAAATCACAACAGTTGTATGACATTGAATACCCCAATTATCCAAATTGGAAGTCCCAAAAACAAGTTTTATTTGTTATTATCTATCATCCACCTGGTCGTTACTGTGAGTTTCTCTGTGAATTTTCAGACCTTTTGTCTGACTTAGTGCTTAGCTCAGATAATTATAGTGGGCGATTTTAACATCCACACAGATGCTGAGAATGACAGCCTCAACACTGCATTTAAACTATTATTAGACTCAATTGGCTTTGCTCAAAATGTAAATGAGTCCACCCAGCACTTTAATCATATCTTAGATCTTGTTCTGACTTATGGTATGGAAATTGAAGACTTAACAGTATTCCCTGAAAACTCCCTTCTGTCTGATCATTTCTTAATAACATTTACATTTACTCTGATGGACTACCCAGCAGTGGGGAATAAGTTTCATTACACTAGAAGTCTTTCAGAAAGCGCTGTAACTAGGTTTAAGGATATGATTCCTTCTTTATGTTCTCTAATGCCATATACCAACACAGTGCAGAGTAGCTACCTAAACTCTGTAAGTGAGATAGAGCATCTCGTCAATAGTTTTACATCCTCATTGAAGACAACTTTGGATGCTGTAGCTCCTCTGAAAAAGAGAGCTTTAAATCAGAAGTGCCTGACTCCGTGGTATAACTCACAAACTCCCAGCTTAAAGCAGATAACCCGTAAGTTGGAGAGGAAATGGCATCTCACTAATTTAAAAGATCTTCACTTAGCCTGGAAAAAGAGTCTGTTGCTCTATAAAAAAGCCCTCCGTAAAGCTAGGACATCTTTCTACTCATCGCTATTTGTAGAAAATAAGAACAACCCCAGGTTTCTTTTCAGCACTGTAGCCAGGTTGACAAAGAGTCAGAGCTCTATTGAGCCGAGTATTCCTTTAACTTTAACTAGTAATGACTTCATGACTTTCTTTGCTAATAAAATTTTAACTATTAGAGAAAAAATTACTCATAACCATCCCAAAGACGTATCGTTATCTTTGGCTGCTTTCAGTGATGCAGGTATTTGGTTAGACTCTTTCTCTCAGACTGTTCTGTCTGAGTTATTTTCATTAGTTACTTCAGCCAAACCATCAACATGTCTATTAGACCCCATTCCTACCAGGCTGCTCAAGGAAGCCCTACCATTATTTAATGCTTCGATCTTAAATATCATCAGTCTATCTTTATTAGTTGGCTATGTACCACAGGCTTTTAAGGTGGCAGTAATTAAACCATTACTTAAAAAGCCATCACTTGACCCAGCTATCTTAGCTAATTATAGGCCAATCTCCAACCTTCCTTTTCTCTCAAAAATTCTTGAAAGGGTAGTTGTAAAACAGCTAACTGATCATCTGCAGAGGAATGGTCTATTTGAAGAGTTTCAGTCAGGTTTTAGAATTCATCATAGTACAGAAACAGCATTAGTGAAGGTTACAAATGACCTCAGACAGTGGACTCATTTCTGTGCTTGTTCTGTTAGACCTCAGTGCTGCTTTTGATACTGTTGACCATAAAATTTTATTACAGAGATTAGAGCATGCCATAGGTATTAAAGGCACTGCACTGCAGTGGTTTAAATCATATTTATCTAATAGATTACAATTTGTTCATGTAAATGGGGAATCTTCTTCACAGACTAAGGTTAATTATGGAGTTCCACAAGGTTCTGTGCTAGGACCAATTGTATTCACTTTATACATGCTTCCCTTAGGCAGTATTATTAGACGGCATTGCTTAAATTTTCATTGTTACGCAGATGATACCCAGCTTTATCTATCCATGAAGCCAGAGGACACACACCAATTAGCTAAACTGCAGGATTGTCTTACAGACATAAAGACATGGATGACCTCTAATTTCCTGCTTTTAAACTCAGATAAAACTGAAGTTATTGTACTTGGCCCCACAAATCTTAGAAACATGGTGTCTAACCAGATCCTTACTCTGGATGGCATTACCCTGACCTCTAGTAATACTGTGAGAAATCCTGGAGTCATTTTTGATCAGGATATGTCATTCAAAGCGCATATTAAACAAATATGTAGGACTGCTTTTTTGCATTTACACAATATCTCTAAAATTAGAAAGGTCTTGTCTCAGAGTGATGCTGAAAAACTAATTCATGCATTTATTTCCTCTAGGCTGGACTATTGTAATTTATTATTATCAGGTTGTCCTAAAAGTTCCCTGAAAAGCCTTCAGTTAATTCAAAATGCTGCAGCTAGAGTACTAACAGGAACTAGAAGGAGAGAGCATATCTCACCTATATTGGCCTCTCTTCATTGGCTTCCTGTTAATTCTAGAATAGAATTTAAAATTCTTCTTCTTACTTATGTTTTGAATAATCAGGTCCCATCTTATCTTAGGGACCTCATAGTACCATATCACCCCAATAGAGTGCTTCGCTCTCAGACTGCAGGCTTACTTGTAGTTCCTAGGGTTTGTAAGAGTAGAATGGGAGGCAGAGCCTTCAGCTTTCAGGCTCCTCTCCTGTGGAACCAGCTCCCAATTCAGATCAGGGAGACAGACACCCTCTCTACTTTAAGATTAGGCTTAAAACTTTCTTTTTTGCTAAAGCTTATAGTTAGGGCTGGATCAGGTGACCCTGAACCATCCCTTAGTTATGCTGCTATAGACTTAGACTGCTGGGGGGTTCCCATGATGCACTGAGTGTTTCTTTCTCTTTTTGCTCTGTATGCACCACTCTGCATTGATCTCTGCTCCCCTCCACAGCATGTCTTTTTCCTGGTTCTCTCCCTCAGCCCCAACCAGTCCCAGCAGAAGACTGCCCCTCCCTGAGCCTGGTTCTGCTGGAGGTTTCTTCCTGTTAAAAGGGAGTTTTTCCTTCCCACTGTTGCCAAGTGCTTGCTCACAGGGGGTCGTTTTGACCGTTGGGGTTTTTATGTAATTATTGTGTGGCCTTGCCTTACAATATAAAGCGCCTTGGGGCAACTGTTTGTTGTGATTTGGCGCTATATAAATAAAATTGATTGATTGATTGATTGATTTGTTTATTTTACTGATATTTTATTCAGAGATATTTTAAAACATTAGAAAAAACGTTTCTTTACCATTAATTTTTATCATTGAAGATCAAAAGTCTGGGTGTGGGACAAGCACAAAACGGCAATATTTTCATATAATGATGCTGAAAAAAGGTGAAAAAGTCATCATAGACTACTAGAACAAATTTCTTAACACACTTTCATTGTAAAGATAACTATAAAAGTGTGAAATTTCCCATTTTTTGTTTTTCATACAATATGATCAAAGGACATAATAAGTGCCCATAGTCTAAGAATCACCCCTAAGTGTTGCCATGTTAGCAGTGCTTACTGTATCATGACCAACCTATATATGGATACAGAGGTGAAGTGTGGGTGACACTGTGCATGACCTGGGCAAGACAAATGAAGCCAGAACATGCGCCCCATCTTCGTGTTACCAACAAGCTAAGATAACAGGCTAAGCTTGCTTCAAGTGTTTATTAAGGGCCCCTTCACAAATAACATGATTGAGGCAGAATGCCGCATGAAGGAGGAGTCAAATGTGACGCGTGAAAAATCGGAGCCGCCTCAAATGCCTCGTACAGATGTTGCTCCAACCATTCATGCACACCAGCGGCCAAAAGACAGCGAGTGTCCTATGAGTGCCCATTCAGTGTGACCAGCAGATGTGGACATAAGAGCGTGCTGCTTCATTCATGTAATTTCATGACTGTATGTCTATGACCATGGGTCATATACAGAGTAACAGAAGGATCACACTTGTAACATCCACTCGATAAGAGGGATTAAATATTAGAAATTGCAGTATTTTTTTATGGTGTGTGTGTAGCGGCTGCACTCTGCATTGTGTTGTTATGACTCTGTCCATTCGCTCCCCTCGGGACGCGAACCCATGATCCTCGGCATGGAAGTCGGACTCTCTAGCCAGAAGGCTAAAACCCAGGGCTCTGGCCTTGTGACCAATGAATCCTTTTGAGCTGTTGGGAGTGAGGCTTACTAACTACATCTGCACAGCGACACCTGCTGGCCTCCGTTACACTCACCTCCTTAAACTCACTCCAGTCCAGGTCACTGCACCATTGTAGCGGCTGCACTCTGCATTGTGTTGTTATGACTCTGCCCATTCGCTCCCCTCAGGACGCGAACCCACGATCCTCGGCATGGAAGTCGGACTCTCTAGCCAGAAGGTTAAAACCCAGGGCTCTGGCCTTGTGACCAGAGAATCCTTTTGAGCTGTTGGGAGTGAGGTTTACTAACTACATCTGCGCAGCGACACCTGCTGGCACCCGTTACATGTGGTTATGTGCGAAGGGGCCAGAAATTGTGTTTGTGAGGGCTGAGCAGTAGTTCTCATTGTGGTTTGCTTTAGTGTGGGCATTAAAAACTGAGACACTCAGATGTGTTGTACCACTTGCACTGTAACAGAAAATCTGTTACACCAGTTGGGCCTTTTCGCTGTTCATGGTCCAGCATTCAGGTGACAGTGTTGAGGATCCCAGTAATTGAAAAAGGCAAAAGAGACACCAATGTGTCACCAAGCTACAGCAACTTTAAAGCTACTTTTGGGAAGTGAGAATGGACCAGTTGTCTACCTAGGTGGTTCCAAACCAGGACTCTGGCCAGTTCTACAATGTGTTAGAAGCAGCAACGCACATGGTCCCACACCTGGCCTTACCTGACTTTGGGATAAATGGATCATCTTACAGATGCATAAAATTGTTTGAGCCTCTCTTCAAATTTCCATTAGCTTATATTTCCACAGGGAACAAGTCAAGGAACACGCCTGTAAGAGTTACAAGCAATCACTCTGTTGGAAGTACTGCAATTATATTGATAAGGATCACATACTTGTTGGGTCATATGGTGCATACATGACAGTGTTTTAAATTTAAAGGTTTTATGATAGCAATGTTTTTATTTTTGAAAACAGAGTGCTGAATGTCAAAGAGATTCCCTTTAAATCTGTGCATCTGCTGCAGGGATTTCTCTAGCCTTGATGTCCATGGGAATGCTGCCGACTGCGGACACGTTGTTTACTGCATTTCATTCTTCTGTCAGATCATAAATGCAGCTTTGCGGCTTTCCTGGGACAAAGTATGTGCCTTTCACAGAGCATGGTGGGCTTAAAAGGTATTCTCAAACAGTCACACCCAGAGACGTAAGGCATGGAAAATGAGCACAATGTATTGTTTTGTGTGATCATTATCATTTCTTTTGTTTAATATGCCTCCATTTGTGCATTTAAAAACTTTGATTAGATAGCAATATGCCTTTATTATCACTGCACAAGTACAATGAGATGTCATACCAGTGGCATTTATGGATATAACTCCATATTGTAAAGCTTGTGTTGCACATGTGGTTATATTACCTATTGATGAATGACAGTTCTTGATGCAGAGCCATCTGAGGGATTGGAGATCAAAGGATGTTCATCTTAGACTTGCGTCCTTAATGGCCTTTACGCGATTATGCACTATAGAGGGAGAAATATGCAAATCCCTTCCACATTTTTTGAGAAACACTGTTTTGTTAAGCATTTCATTAATTTTCTCATGTATGTCTTGAAACTGGAGATCCTCTGCCGATCTGTGCTCCTCAAAGACTCAGTCTTTCATGGATACTTCTTTTTGTACCACATCATGATTGCAATCATCTTTGGCATCACCTGTTTGAATTAATATCACTGCTTATTTACCTCATTATTAGCCTTAAATTTCCCCTCCCAACTTGTTTTGGAAAGTGTTGCAAACCTTAAATGCAAGAATGGATGTATTTTAAGAAATAAAATGAAGTTAAAAGCACAAAACTTTAAACATCTTGGGTTCATACTGTCTACTATGAAATAGAAGTCAAAGTAAATATGAGAATCACTGCAGGTTTTTAAATTTGCATTTGGGATGGGATTCTGATTTATGGACAGCATGGTGGCTTAGTGATCAGGGCTCTTGCCACAAATTCCACCCATGCTCCGTTCCTTTCTGTGTGGAGTTTGTCCGGTTGATTTGACAGCACCCAGAGCTTCAAGTTCAACAGCACCTTAGGTCTGCTGTTCTCAACCACCGTTAGTGGTGTTCCTGATTTGGACTTACATGCATGTAAGTACAACCCATTTGCGTAGATAGTGGAAGGATTTTCACACAAGAAAACAAATAGAAACTACAATTGAATCTCCTCTGGTCTGTCACGTCTTCTCTTTAAGAAAAGCCTTTTGCTTTAAACTCCATCCTAAAGCCGTACACAACAGACACAAGTTGCATGACCATCAGTTTCTCCAAACACACCTACAGAAGCCCGTAACTCCTTAGTTGTCTTGGTGTTTTGTAGCGCAACAAATAACAGAATACTTACAGAGGAATCCTGCAAATAGAGATGCAAGCACCAAAATTGGCACAAATACTCCTGAGACATTACTCTTTGGAAAAAACTTACTGGCCACTTCAATTTTCAATAGATGGCCAGGTAAAGGTCAATTGAGGAATTACACAGGGCTCAAAATTTAAAAATGCTCCAATCATATTGACAACTCTACCATTCTGATCATAAAGATTCCAAAAAGGTATAGTTTGGACTATCTATGACCAAATGTTATAGAGTTATGGGGTAAAAACAGCAAGAATAGTGACAAAGGTCAATTTCAGTTTATACAGAGGTCAAAATTTAAAGTTGCTCCAATTTTGGTAAAAAGTGATGCAAATTATCGGTTAATGGATTTTTAAAAGGAATAGTACCATGTGTCATGCTTAGTTATCATGTTATGGGGTAACATATGTAATTTCCCCCGGTTCTATATGTAGTTACTGCCCCTTACCAAGAACCAAACCATTATATTCCTCATTTTGATTTTATTCAAAGTCACGTTCAAAACCAGGCCTAGGTCTTCACAGACAAACACCATCTTGTGAACGATGACAAAGATGGCTCGCACAACATTTTTATGCAATGTTGGTGTTACAGTGGGTGTGGTTTAGTCTATATGTTACTGGCTCTCACAGATAGGGAAGCATTCCCTATATCTGAAATTTGCACATGCGTGATGAAAGTGAAACTTAACTCTTATGATTAAACTTTAAACCAAATCTCAGAGACTCCCAATCAAATAACAAAGGCAAATACTTGATCACTAACATAAAATAAGGAATCAGCACAGATATTATCTAACACATATGTCAAATGTTGGTTGTAAGGGCATTCCCTCCTGGACATTTCCGCACTAGGTCATCCTCCCCGGCCCTTTTCCCCTCCGGTCATATGCAGGGCTAAGCAGCGTACCAATGATCCCCACCCAGTATCCCAGCATGTTGGAGACCTTCAGTTGCCTCCGCATTACAGGCAGACCACCAAAGACCAGCCATTTCTTCTTCACGACAGCATCATGGATGGTCCATGACATCTGGTATTTTCTGCCGAAACAGATTTACATCTCCTTGCACAGGCTAATCACTGGTTCGTGGATGAATCTTTCAAAACTGTGCTGGAATTATTTTTGCAACTCTTCTCAATCCATGCTTTAATTAATGGTCTGGTTGTCCCTTGCGTCTATGCTCTGCTTCCGAACAAACAGGAAGAAACTTATAATTCCCTATTCACAGCGCTGAAGCAGGCAGTGGGCAACTTAAATCCAGTCAACATCTTGATGGATTTTGAGCAGGCAGCCCTCAATGCAGTCCATGCCGCTTCCCAGGGGCAGAGCCACAAGGGTGCCTCTACCACTTGGCCCAGTGTGTGGAACGTCGGGTGCAGGTGGAAGGGCTCCGGGTATGGTGCTGATGCCAAGATCTCCCTTGCAACCAGGATGCTGCCTGCTCTATTTGTGCCACCAGAAGATGTGGTCACTTTGTTTGAGCTGGATCAGGAGGGACTGCCTGAGGAGCTTCAGTCTGTGGTCAACTACTTTGAGGACACCTTCATCGGTCGTCCAGGTTCTAGAAACCTTAGGGGTTCAGTTTTCAACCTCGCTATCTGGAATGTATCGCCCAGAATACAGGAAGGGCCGCAAAAAACAGCATAGAAGGCTGGCACTGCAGCAAGGCTGCTAATGTCGGCTGTCACCACCCGAACATCTGAGTGTTCTAGGATATACTGAAGAAGTAACAAGCAATGCACAGAGCTGTTGTTCAGCAGTTGGGAGCCGGTGAGCCTGCCCCACCACAACTCCAAGTGTACTGACACCACTTTATAATAAAAAAAAGAATAAAAACCATTGTGGCCGACTACAAAGAGAGAGATTGCTTGGACTTCCTCCACGGTATTGCCCACAATTTGCAGCTATAAACTAAACAATGTCCAAAAAATTTTATTTTGCATAGTTGGAAAGACTCATTGAAACAACATTTTACATGCCAAATCATCAAATAGTAATGTAAATTTTTCATTCTTATTTTGTAAATATTTAGTTGTTAAAAACAAAGTCCCAACAAAACAGGAATATGTTTTATTTATATTTAGTGTCGTATGTACAGTTTGAATGGTAATGCAATGTAGTACAAAAAAAAACATGCACAGGGGTTGGGGGGAGGTAATCAGGAAAGGGGGGAGTGGGGGGACCCTTACCAAAAAATAGTACTGATGAGTATATAAAAAGTAAACTGGAAGTATACTTGAAACCTACTTGCATGTACTACTTTTTGGTAAGAAGAATGACCAGGGGAGAAATGCCACAGAACTCACGTCATAGTATCCAATGGATGCTGACATTGTTTGACGTTTACTTTGGAGACCAAGCATTCAACACAGTCAAAACTATTGCATTTATTAATCCTATCAGCTCAATCAATAATTTGCATCACTTTAAAAAAAAAAAATTAGCATTTTTTTTTTTTTTTATGTTTTGACCCCTGTACAAACTAAAACTATCCTGTCACCATTCTTGCTGTTTTTACCCCATAACTCCAGAATATTCAGTCCTAAATAGTCCAAACTATACCTTTTTGGAATCTTCATGATCAGAGAAATAATTTGGTGTAGTTTTCAATATGATTGAAGGAGTTTTAAATTGTGACCCCTGTGTAATTCTTTAATTGACCCTACCTGGCTGCCTATTAAAAATTCAAGTGGCCAGTCGTTTTCTTCAAAAGAGTAATGTCTCAGGAGTATTTGTGCTGAATTTGGTGTTCGTATCACTGTTTGAAGGACTACTGGTGGCTTGTTACCTCGTCTCCCTATTGCATGGTCAATTGGTTTTTGAGAACTGCAGACCCTGGACTGATTCCCCATAGAGTACCATACTGCAGTTCTTAATGATGGATGGAAATTAAATCTGAGACATATTGAGTGACTTGGAAATGTTCCTGTATCCGTCCCCTGACTTGTATAAAGAAAACTGGCTATAAATGTAATGATTTATATTCAAAATAACATTGGTGTTTCATTTACAATTACGCACTGGCTCTGAAAATGGAGGGACTGGAATTCCAAAATGATTCATGTGATATTTTTGTTAAACCACATGAATTAAAGCTGAAAGTCGAGAAGCACATCCTGATTGTTGAGTGTCAACTCGATTGTGATGGTGCGCAGAGACAAAATTACCCAAATTCAGTCCAGCTACTTACGTATCCAACTCTTTGGGGAAAGCTCTTTTAAAAGTAACGCTGCTCATATGGTCCTGTGTGAGCATGAATGACATTTTGTGGTGGAATGACTGAGCCAACACATCTGCTCACGCTCTCAGTTCAGTCTCCAGAAATGAGTCAGATATTCATGAGGAGCTTGCAGATGTGATGAGTGCACTCTTCTAATTTCTCATCTTTGAGGTGAGCGTGAGGCCTAAGGTCGAGTCAACATGTGCACAATCTAAAAAACAAAAGGTAATTATCCTAATATTTGACACATTTGCTCTCCTCTGTATCTAGAAGCCTGCAGGGGCTTTTGATAGATGCACGTGTTGAGTTGTGCAAAGCAGATTGCTTTCTGTTTCACAGGAAAAACAACTTCCAGAAAAGCCCCTGTTTCCTGGCTTATGCTTATTTAAAGTGTTGGTTGGAGAGTTTCTGCATAGTTGTGACCAGTGTGCAATTAATTGTGGAGTAACACTTGAAAACAGATGTGAACACACGGGCTGCAGCATTCTGCAGCAGGAACGGATACACTGGTCTTCTACAGGACTGAAACAATGGAAGCTTCTGTTGCAATGAATAAATGCAACCAATGCAACAAACTTTTTAAACGGAGACGAATGGCAAAGATTGTCTCCTCAGTCAAAAAAAAAAACGTACATGAAGCAATGTGCATTGACAGGAAACAAAATATTACAGTTTAGCATTTTCCCTTGTTTTGCAGAAACATCACAAGAACATAGTTCTGTGCACTGAAATTACACAAACGTTTTAACCTGAAAGATAATCTCTTTTTTTGTAGATTTTAATAATCGACAATCAGTTTTTAAGTTGTAACATGTGTCCGATCTGTTATTTTTAACATCATGGTTTCCAGTCCTGTCTCTCCAGTTATTGCCTGACAGAGAGCACATTGGAATGTTATTTATAAAAACATTCCAGATCTGGAACCAGAATCCGTTTAGTAGCACTGAGCCACAGTTTCTCTAACTAAGCAATTATTTACCATGAGAAAAAATTTAAAAAGCCTGCAATATGTGAGAATACATTATAACTACTGTAAAGTAAAAGTTTGCAGTGTTAAATTGACACTGCATCGAGTGAAAGCTCATATTAAATCAACTCTATCGCAGCATAAATCAACTGGTGTTGATCAACTTTTTAAAAAGCCTGCAATATGTGAGAATACAATCAAAATACTACAAAGTCAAATTTTGCAGTGTTAAATTGACACTGCATCGAGTGAATACTCATGTTAAATCAGCTCTGTCGCAGTGTAAATCAACTGATGTTGATCAACTTTTTTAAAAGCCTGCAATATGTGAGAACACAATCAAACTACTACAAAATAAAATTTTTGCAGTGTTAAATTGACACTGCATCGAGTGAATACTCATGTTAAATCAGCTCTATCGCAGTGTAAATCAACTGGTGTTGATCAACTTTTTAAAAAGCCTGCAATATGTGACAATATAAACAAACTACTAGAAAATAAAATTTTTGCAGTGTTAAATTGACACTGCATCGAGTGAATACTGATGTTAAATCAGCTCTATCATGGTGTAAATCAGCTGGTGTTGATCAACATTTTAAAACGCCTGCAATATGTGAGAATACTATCGAACTACGACAAAGTAAAATTTTGCAGTGTTAAACTGACACTGCATTGAGTGAATATTCACATTAAATCAGCTCCATCGCAATGTAAATCAACTGGTGTTGACCAGCTTTTTAAAAAGCCTGCCATATGTGAGAATATAATAAACTACAAAGGAATTTTTTTTTTCAGTGTTAAATTCACACTACATCGGGTGAATATTTACACAGTGTAAATGGATTAATGTGGATCAACTTGACATAACTCTCAAATGGAGTTGATTTAACACTACATTAGTGTTGATTTAACAATTTGAGTAACATATGCACCTGTTGCACTGTAAAATTTAGAGGTGCATGAGATAACTCGGATATCAGAGGTCATCTGGAACGCCAAATGATTTATTGAGTTTGTCATGTCAGCAGAGATTGTCTTTAATTTTTGATTACTACTATCCATCCATCCATCCATCCATTTTCTTCCGCTTTATCCGGAGTCGGGTCTCGGGGGCAGCAGCTCAAGCAAAGCCGCCCAGACCTCCCGATCCACACACACCTTCCCCAGCTCCTCCGGGGGAACCCCAAGGCGTTCCCAAGCCAGCCGAGAGATGTAGTCCCTCCAGCATGTCCTGGGTCTTCCCCCGGGCCTCCTCCCAATGGGACGTGCCCAGAACACCTCTCCAGCAAGGCGTCCAGGGAGCATCCGGAAAAGATGCCCGAGCCACCTCAACTGACTCCTTTCAATGTGGAGGAGCAGCGGCTCGACTCCGAGCTCCTCCCGAGTGACTGAGCTCCTCACCCTATCTCTAAGGGAGCGCCCAGCCACCCTGCGGAGGAAACTCATCTCGGCCGCTTGTACTCGCGATCTTGTTCTTTCGGTCATGAGCCAAATCTCATGACCATAGGTGAGGATCGGAACGTAGATCAATCAGTAAATCGAGAGCTTTGATTACTACTATATAATAGAAAATTGTTTGTATATATATATATATATATATATATATATATATATACACGAGGTCTATTAGAAAAGTATCCGACCTTATTATTTTTTTCAAAAACCATATGGATTTGAATCACGTGTGATTACATCAGACATGCTTGAACCCTCGTGGGCATGCGAGAGTTTTTTCACGCCTGTCGGTTAAGTCATTCGCCTGTGGGCAGTCTTTGAGTGAGGAGTCGCCCACCCTCTCGTCGATTTTTTCATTGTTTAGGAATGGCTCAGAGACTGCTGCTTTGTTTGATCAAAATTTTTTCAAAACTGTAAGGCACAACTGAGTGGACACCATTCGATAAATTCAGCTGGTTTTCGGTAAAAATTTTAACGGCTGATGAGAGATTTTGGTCTGGTAGTGTCGCCGTAAGGACGGCCCACGGCGCCTGACGGCGATCTGTGCTTCGAGGCGGCAGCGTCTCGCCATTTCAAGTTGAAAACTTCCACATTTCAGGCTCTGTTGACCCAGTAAGTCGTCAGAGAACAGAGACTTTCAGAAGAAGTCGGCATGAGGAGTTTATTCGGACATTCCATTGTTAACGGACACTTTGTAATGAAAGAACGTGCGGGCAGAGTCGCATGTCGGGCCGGACCCGACCGCGGGGGGTCGCGACAGGAAAAACACCTCCGTGTTGAAAACCTTAACGGGCAAGTTGGAACATGCCCAAGCTGTTAAACAATTTCTCAGTTACTCACTTGTTGAAAGCCATCAAAAGCCGCCTGAATTTTACAAATGGTTTTCAACACGGAGGTGTTTTTCCTGTCGCGGCGCACACAGATTCACCGAGTCGTCACGGAAACGACTCGGCGAATTTGCGCGCACGTCTTTCATTACAAAATGTCCTTAAACAGTGGAATGTCTGCATAAACTCCTCATGCCGGCCTCTTCTGAATCTTCTCTGTTATCTCACGACGTCCTGGGTCAACAGAGCCTTAAATTAGGATGATTTCATCTTGAAACAGGCCGACGACGGCGCCTGGAAGCGCTGCAGGACGTCCCGCTCCGTGGGAAGTCCTTTCAGCGACAGAAACACCCCATAATCTCTCATCAGCCGTTAAACTTTTCACCGAAAACCAGCTGAATTTCTCGAATAGTGTGCACTCGGATATTCCTCACAGGTCCAGAAAAAAGTTTGATAAAGCAACGCTCACCGTCTCGAGCAGAGTGTGAAACAAAGGAATTCAGCTGAGAGGGCGGGACCACATCTCACTCAAGGCCTGCCCACAGGGAAATGACGTCACCGACACGCGTGAAAAAACTCACGCATGCGCACAAGGCTTCAAGCATGATTGGTGTAATCGCATGTCAATCAAATCCATATAGTTTTTTTGTTATTATTATTATTTGTGGGTTCAGGCTGCATTACAGTTGATTAACAGACGTTTCTGGTTGGTCAACACTGAATGTGGTCATCCTGTTGGGTTTAATCGTACGTTCCATTTCTTGTCTGAAGTCGATAATTTCAAGTTATTTCCAACCTCTGACCTAAAAGCGTTACATTGCATCTCCTCAAGTAAAGGACATTGAGTTCTGTTCCACGATATTTTCATCCTCCATCTTGGGAGGGGGATCGTCATGGGTTCGTGACCCACCACCTTACTGACAGCAATACCAAGATCCAGAAGTCAGCACCCGTCAGACACATTTACTGCATGAAACCCGCTATCAAACACTTGAATGCAAGTAAAAATTAATAAAAAGTAAATATGTTTACTGATCACTGTGTGCACCCTCATATTGTTGTCAAATAAGATCAGCGACCTCAGTCCACACGGATTTTTCAGTTTTCGACTTGGAAGGTTTTTTTAGTGTTTTGTAAAGTGCTTTGAGCATCTGATGCAGATGGTAAATGCAGTCCATTTACCATTTCTTCCAAGTACAATGGAGCACAGCATAAATTGCACCCCTACAGGACTAACATTAATTGCGTCCAATAAATGTGTCAAACTACCCCGGTCTTCCCTATCCCCCCTAATATGGATGCATATTCCTAAAAACAGACTATTCAAATGGAATCCTAGAAAATGTGTGATTAAAGCAATATAATACAGTGTGGAAAAAAGTATTCCCTAAATACAAGTAAAAGCACCTTGCAGCTTCAATTTCACAGTTTAACGATTTACGTTGAGCTACACTTTTGACCACTAGATGTCACTGCAGATCGTTTAATCACACTGAAAAGCGCATGTTTAAAACTATAAAAGATATTTAAAAAGATAACTGCGTACATTACAAAAGAACGTAACATTTAAATGCTGCTTGGATTTAAACATCAAGGTTAAGAA
The DNA here is from genome assembly GCF_902500255.1 of Thalassophryne amazonica. Taxonomy (NCBI): domain Eukaryota; kingdom Metazoa; phylum Chordata; class Actinopteri; order Batrachoidiformes; family Batrachoididae; genus Thalassophryne; species Thalassophryne amazonica. Next base: position 19,345,692 of record NC_047103.1, on the reverse strand, counting down.
AAAACACTTTTGCTCAAAGAAAATTAAAGACTTAAAAGTGGTATTGGTACTTTTTTAACTCAAAAATGTCCTACTTTTTTAAAAATTGGTATATTCATTTTTAGCGATAGCAAATAGCAGCAATATAATCATCTCCTTTGAACAACGGGAGTGATTTGCTTTTTTAAAGGTCAAAATTAGAGCACTTACCCTCACTTCCATACTGTTTTCCATTGTTCGCACCCATTTTAAAGAAGGCATAATCTAGGCGCAAAACTGCGGTTATCACAAGGAATTACATTCCGCACTGAATTAAAATGAAATAAAAAGAAAGAAAAAAAGAATAAATATTTCCTGGAAGAAAGCCTGGATGGTCAGAGATTGTGTCGAGCCGTTAGCTAAAGTCTCCAAATAGTTAATCCAGATGTTGAGCAGAGGACGCCTCAGCACAACTCAGCCAAACTACCACCCAAAATTCATCTTCCAGACGACAATACTGAACGTCCGCACACTGTAATGTTCACGAAAATCCCGAACGGACGAGTTTGGAGGAACCTCTCTGAACTGCCATAAGGGGAAAGCAGCTGTTTATCAGGACGAGTGCGGGGCAATGTGCTGTTGCCAGATCTGACGACAGAAACAAGCACCAGCCAATTCCGTTTTGCATTATTCGCTTTTTTATTCGTGGGGGAGGTCATGAGCTAATGGTTAAACTTTGGGCTTGAGACCAGAGGATTAGAGGTGGGCTATACCGGGAATTTTGGTATTGATCCGATACCAAGTAAATACAGGCCCAGTATCGATGCTGATACTGATACTTTTTTCATATTTAAGCTTCATAGATCAAAAGGATCCAAAATACCTAGGATAGAACATCGCCAAACAAAATACTTTATTATCACAATCAACATTTTTGTTTAAAAAATATCACTCAACACAACTTAAAACAAAATCTCCTGAGGTAGAGGGCTGACAAACCACAAATACAAGGGTGCGCTGCTCTGTGCTCTTTTACAGACAGCGAAAAAAGCTTGAGTATCGATCGTTTTACACGAGGATCGTTCAATATCAATACCAGCGTTGGTATCAATATTAGGCTCGATCTGCCCACCTCTACAAAGGATCCTCGGTTCAAATCCCAGCCTGACAGGAAAATCACCAAGGGCCCATGGGCAAGGTCTTTAATCCCCTATTTGCTCCCGATGTGTAGTGAGTACCTTGCATGGCAGCACCCTGACACCGGAGTGAATGTGAGGCATTACTGTAAAGCGCTTTGAGCGTCTTATGCAGATGGAAAAGTGCTATATGCAGTCCATTTACCATTTTCCATTGCTATGCACAATAAATAATGTTATAACAGCAACAGTAGAGGCTGAGTAACAGTCAAATTTAACATCAAAATACACAGCGTTGCATTTTGCATTATGCTGCAACTTTTTTTAAGTTGCCTAACTTTCATATAAAAGGCAGCTGTATGTATTTATGTATGTTCGTAAATAACTTTCACATCATCTGTCAACAAAATGGCATCATAACATGAATGAATTTATTTATTCGACACGCACAGACTCAAAAAGAGTAAAAAAAAAAAAAGCTCATAAAGAAAACTAGACACGCCACATATCAATATTGGAGGATGTGGATTCACAGAAGGGCAAACTAATACATTATGTTATATTCCAGAGTTTAATCCAGATCATCACCAAATTTTAATTGATTGATCCTGGACATATTTCCAATCATTACACCAAATTTGGTTCAAATGCGTTCAAAACGCTTTGAGTTATCCTATTAACAGACAAACAGACAGACAAACGCTGGTGAAAACATAACCTCTTTGGCGGCGGTAACAATTTAACAACATAGCCATGTGCCTAAAAGAGTGAAGACAAAAGCAATGGTTTATAAACGCCCACCCCTTTAACCACAAAATTTTAAAAATGTGTATATATAAATATATACATGATAACAAATACAAAGTAATCACTGAACTAAAATTTCAAAATACAACCATGCAACCAGCAGTGCAGAATGAACAAACCCTAAAACAAAACAAAATCTGTAAACCTAATTCATCTTGCTCTAACAAGTAATTCAATGATTTTTATAAAGTCTTTTAAAGCCCGTCAAAGTACCAAATAATTTAATGTTATCAGGACACTTATTCCAAATATAAACACCCTTAACTGAAACACAATGACTTTTTACAGTAGTTCGAATCTTTGATTTCTCAAATAATAATGTTCCTCGCAAATTTTAACTGGAGTCCCTCATTTTAAACATTGAAGTAGAATACCTTGGTTGAGTACATTAGCTGAGAAGAACTGAATAAAAACACTGAATTCATATACTTACATGGTAGTCTATGGGCCAAGCATGTTTTCGATACACACTTACAATCCAGCTTCAGCGTACCATGGCCAACACAAGAATGCAGGATGGCCATCCCAGGGTGGCAGCTGTAGCCAGGTATGGGTCAATGAAGAATTACACAGGGGTCAAATTTAAAAATGCTCCAATCATATACCACATTATTTGTCTGACCATAAAGATTCCAAAAAGGTATAGTTTTGACTATCTGTAACTGAATGTTATGGAGTTATGGAGTAAAAACAGTAAAAATGGTGACAAAGGTCAGTTTCAATTTGTACAAGGCTCAAAAGTTAAAGTTGCTCCAATTTTGGTAAAAAGTAATGCAATTTTTTTTTTTCTGAATTAATAGGGTTTTAAAAACAAATACTTTTCACCATCTGTCATGCTGAGTTATCACGTTATGGGGTAATATATGTAATATTCATAGAATCCAGTGGACATCAACCTTGTTTGACCTGTACTTTGGAGACCAAACATTCAACACAGTCAAAACTATTCAATTAATTAATACTACGTACTGGCTCAATCAATAACATACAAAACATTCTTCACTAGGCTCCTGTACTCCTGTAAACTTCCGGATGTGACACAGCTCAGAGTTGTAGCAAAAGTCATAGGTGTACAGGGTAAAGAGAAGAGGGGCCGGCACCGTGCCCTGGGGTGCTCTGGTGCTGCTAATCACAGTGTCCCTCAACCTGACAGCGGCCTGTCGGTGAGGTAGCTGGAGATCCAAGTGACCAGCAGGGGTCCACAATTTGACACATGAAGTCAAAGGAATTGTCTGTAGACCTCTGGGACAGGATTGTGCTGAGACACAAATCTGGGGAAGGGTACAGGAACATTTCTGCTGCTTTGAAGGTCCCAATGAGCACAGTGGTCTCCATCATCTGTAAATGAAAGAAGTTCAGATTCACCAGTACTCTTCCTCGAGCTGGCCGCCCATCTAAACTAAGCGATCAGGGGAGAGGAGTGTTAGACAGGGAGGTGACCAAGAACCCGATGGTCATTCTGTCAAAGCCAGCATTTCTCTGTGGAGAGAGAAGAACTTTCCAGAAGGACAACCATCGCTGCAGCAATCCACCAATCAGGCCTGTATGGTAGAGTGGCCAGATGGAAGCCACTCCTTAGAAAAAGGCACATGACAGCCCACCTGGAGTTGGTCAAAAGGCACCTGAAGGACTCTCAGACCATGAGAAACAAAACTGTCTGATGAGACAAAGATTGAACTCTTTGGTGTGAATGCCAGGCATCATGTTTGGAGGAAACCAGGCACCATCCCTACAGTGAGGCATGGTGGTAGCATGAGGATGTTTTTCAGCAACAGGAACTGGGAGACTAGTCAGGATTGAGGGAAAGATGAATGCAGCAATGTACAGAGACAGAGCGCGCTTGACCTCAGACTGAGGCGACGGTTCATCTTTCAGCAGGACAATGACCCTAAACACACAGCTAAGATATCAAAGGAGTGGCTTCAGGACAACTCTGTGAATATCCTTGAGTGGTCCAGCCAGAGCCCAGACCTGAATCTGATTAAATATCTCTGGAGAGATCTGAAAATGACTGGATGGAGCTTGAGAGGTGCAGCAAAGAGGGATGGACAAAACTGCCCAAAGATAAGTGCACCAAGCTTGTGGCATCATATTCAAGAAGACTTGAGGCTGTAATTGCTGCCAAAGGTGCATCAACAAAATATTGAGCAAAGGGTGTGAATGCTTATGTATATGGGATTTTAGTTTTATATATATATATATATATATATATAAGTAAGTAGAATTTTGAGGGGAAAAATGATTTTACTCTATTTTGGAATAAGACTGTAACAAAGCAAAACGTAGAAAACGTGAAGCGCTGTGAATACGTTCTGGATACACTGTATATACGTATTTCACTGTAATACATCTGGATTATTTGGAAGAAGGGACCAAAATTTGACATCAACTATATTTGACTGTCAGTGTGAATGTGTTTACCGTGTCTGTCTGTATGTGACCCTGCAACAGGCCACCACCTCATGCCCTATCACTGCTGGGATAGCCCCCCCACTTCCCGACCCTTACAAGTATAGAAAATGGATGGATGTCAGTGAAAATTAACCTGAACTATTTCAGTTGTCCCTTAGTGGCTGGCTCAGTGGCGGCGCCAGGAAATTTTTGTTGGGGGGGCTGAGGGAGGGCTGGGGTAAAAGTTGGAGGGGCTCCAAAAAATGTCATTGAAATGAACAATATATAGTAAATTGCTTTATAAATACCATGGTATACATTTTAGTCACCTGTGCTCCTCTAAAATGTGGTATAAATGCACACACACATCACTTAGAATCACATGCTTTGTGATCCACAAACACAAATTTCTCATTTGTAACGTGTGTGGGTTTTTACAAATAAATGTTTATTTGCAAAACTGAAAATTCTGTTTGTGAAGGGTGATTCAGCATTGGTGGATCACCAAACACACACATTCATCACTTAGCTCAGTTACACAATACTGAGACATTCTCAGCGCAAAACTGCAGTTGAGATCCACAAATATGTTAGTCGCTATTCACATTATCGGCAGAATTATTGGGGAGCTGAGGGGGGCTTGGCTCATTATTGCGGGGGTTTAAGCCCCCCCTTGGCGCCGCCACTGGGCTGGCTTCAATACAAAGTAGATTTACTAAGCTTTGTCAAAGACTAGACATGTACCTGTAACAAGGAGTGAGTGAACAGATTCACAAATGAATGAGTCCATCCTCTCTAGAATGTGGGCACAATAACTCAAAAGTAATAAACTCTATAGTCGTGTACATCTCCAAATTAACAGAGCATATAAGGAATCCGTACTGAGGGAAATCGAGTGGACTTTTATTGACCAGATCAATTGAAAAAGCAAATTTGTTTTGCTCATGTTATAATGTATAGACCTACTGCTCCCCGCTGCATGGTCAGTGTATGCGAGATGGATGACACGTGTATTTGCTTGCTTGTCAGTGAGAGAGATACAGTTTCCACACATAAATGTGCTAAATCAGACAAATAAAGTGATACTTTCTGATTGTTTCACAGTCCCATTCAGTCGATCAAATATTAGCGCCACCCAACCCTGCAGAAAGGACATTGTAAGCATTAAGCTACAAAATGAAAAGAAAGCAAGGGAGGTGTTCCAGCAAGGTACAGATTTTCTGGTTGCTTAACAGCTGCTTGTTAAATGGTAATAGCGCTTTTCCATCTGCATCAGACGCTCAAAGTGCTTTACAATTATGCCTCATATTCACACAAACACACACACACCAATGCCATGCAAGGTGCTCACTACACACCGGGAGCAACTTGAGCATTACAGACCTGATTTTCCAGTCAGACTGGAATTTGAACCGAGGATCCTCTGGTCTCAAACCTAACACTTAACCACTAGACCATCACGTCCCCACCTTGTTGATCTCAATATGACCACAAGTCCACACAACCCTGCAGAAAGGATTTTCTAGGAATGTTGCCAAGGGAGCCACTTCTTCCTGGTCTAGAAAATGTGTGTGTGTGTGTGTGTGTGTGTGTGTGTGTGTGTGTGTGTGTGTGTGTGTGTGTGTGTGTGTGTGTGTGTGTGTGAGAGAGAGAGAGAGAGAGAGGAGAGAGAGAGAGAGAGAGAGAGAGAGAGAGAGAGAGAGAGAGAGAGAGAGATTGCTATAGTGTAAACAAGCCAAAAATCACTTATAATATGCCTACCTGGCAACCCAGAAGCAATCAGACAGCTACTGGACAACTTTGTTGAGGACACGCATCTCATCCAGTGGGCTTGGATTTAAAGAGACCACAGACCAAAAGATGGAGATGTGCCTGTCAATATAAAAAAAAAAAGTGTGTGTGTGTGTGTGTATATATATAAGAAGCACTTGCATGTTCCATTTTTCTAAAACATAAACTTCTGTTGCGTCACAATCAATGACATGCTGACAAATATTTTACAGACACACATGATTTGCATGAAAAATTCAAAATCCGTTTAAAAAAAAAAAAAAAAAAAAAAGATTCAGTTTTACAGTGAGTTTGACTTGGACAGACAACCAGTCCATCACATTATAAGTAACACACCATTTTATATTCATCCATTAATGTCATCTGCATGTTCCTGGTCTGGAGAGACCCCAGACAGAATCAAACCATCAGGCATGGGAAGACACAGTGGACACGTCCAAACATCCACTTTTATGAATATGAAGAGCTTGTTCCATCAGAGAGGGAAAAATTTAAATAAAATTAAGAGCATCTTCAGTGAGTTTGTATTTAAAGCAGCTTCAGACACCAGCACACATAATGCATGACTGAAATGATCTTTATATAGAGTCATGATGTGCACAAACACGTGTTCAAATGTTTCTATGAACAGCTGTCACTCAGTTCTTTAAAGACAACTGGACTTTTTTTTTTCTTCTTCACACAACAAGGCCAGTTGTCTGGTGTTGACAGGTGACTTCTTATTGAAGTACTTTTGAATTCCACCAGTTAAACGTGTTAAATAGGATCAAAGGCAAATAAACAGCTGCATGGAGGATTGGTTTCTGCAGAGCTTTCACACGTCACTGCTGTGCAAAGTATTCTTGTATTATAACAGAAATCCCAAGCTCAACAAAAGGGACAATTCTTAGGCGTTACCAATAACGCAATACATGCACTTTAACAACATTTGATTGGCTCCCGTGATACTAATCAGACAGAGTCTTGGCTTCTCTGAGAGGTCAAAAGCCACACATCTCTGCCAGTGGAATGCAGATGAAGCTTCCTGCAGTGGATTGACATGAACCAAAGTAAAACTTCAGCGGTCCCACCGCGGCTGTATTCTCAGCCGATATGGCTAGAAGAACACTCACCAGAGCAAATACCTCTACAGGAGTAATAACGTCAAACCTTTTATCACCTCAGCCAACCAGAGATCCACTATGATGTCATAAAGGGAGCAGATTCAACAGGAAAAAGGTTATTTTTTTTCCTTTACTTGACCTTTAAACCATCTCCACATAAATATAATTTATACTAACTAAATATACTTAATATATATTTTAGTAAACTTATGAGACTGAGTGTATAAAATCCCCAAATAGCAATAGATAACTATTTTAGGAAGGGTTGTTTTGTTATATTTCTTTAAAAAAATAAGGTATGATCACAGACGATAAACTTACTATAATCTGTTGACAAATCACTCTTTCCATCCCTCAAGTAGTTATTGAGAAACCTGTTCCAAGGTTTTTCTAATTTATTTAATCTAGTTGCAATTCATAATTTGTAAATGTCATTGTGTTGCAGCACCATTTCATTTTAGTAAAGTTTTAGTCTGTATATAAAAAGGTATAACGGACTTGTTGCTAGCTTAGCATTAGGTGCGATTTCTTGTCAACACTTTGACATCACTCCTAATGCTAAGCTACATGCTTGTGCTAGCTGACAAGCTGAGTAAAGAGAGCTTCTTAAATCAGTGATTCACAATGGATTTAATTGTTTACATTTCTGGAAGAGTTGCTAGTGTCACATAATGCAACGCTAATAGGCATCTTATAATGTGAAGCTAGCATCAGCACGAAAACGTTTTGCCACAAAATGTGACTATGGGCATGTAGAACAGTACTAACAGGCCAATGTGGCCATGAAAACTCACTAGTGTCACATAATGCAATGGTCATGAGTGTGAAATAACGTGTTGCTAACAAGCCAATAGCTTGGCCTCATTGCAAGCAATGGGATTTAAAATGTGCTTTTAAAAATACTTATATTGTTGAGAAAAATCTTACTGCACATTGTCAGGTAATTTCACATGTTGCCTTAAAAAAAAATCTGTGGTTGGAGTTTTTTGCTGGACAAACTTAAGATTTTGGCCTAGAAAAATATAGTATGAAATGTATCCACTGTTGGGCGTGGTATGTGTTGTGTACTTGTTACACTATAAAATTAAATGGTGAGGCATATTTTGGGGTGAACACTTTGTATGTAACCTTTATTCTGCTGCTCACACACTACATTGAAGAACAGACTCGACATATCAAATACTGATGCACCCCCTCAGATGAACTAATCGATCAATGATGATCCCAGATCATTCCAACAATATACTACATCCTCCCTTTTTAAGCATGAGAGTCATCTTTAACTTTAACATCACAACAAGAAATAACATCTGCATTAGGCATTTTAAATGATATCCGTATACTGTAAAAACAATCACATTACATGAATGAAGTCTTTAAAAAAAAATTTTTTCTTCTGTCTCTTTTTTTCTTTTCATGCTTTTTTTCTCTTTTTTTTAGACACTTGATTTTCTGTTCTGTCTCTTTTCCTCTTTTTTTCATTTCAGTCACTCTGTTGATTATAAAGATATGGAAGTAAAAAATTAACTCATTAAACTGAAACACGTAAATGTAAACAAAGTCAGAACTTGACTAATCTGTAAGCTGAACCTAAGTATTATGTTAACTCATAGTCCCTGAACTTTGTAGGCATCTTCACAAGTATGATGTCAGCCCCAATCTTCAGCCATGGCAGCTCAGGTACCTCGTGTGGAATCAGAGGTTCTTTGTAATTCTGTGGCTGGAGTTGTTGGCATGGGCCACAGCTTTCCACCATGTGTTCAATGTCATGCGGCATACCTTGTTGTGAAAGTGTAGTGACACGGACCCACAACAGGGGGCGTAAATGAACGGACAATGAAAGAGTCAAATATGAACACTTTACTGTTGTGAAAAGCACAACCAAACACAGCAGAATGTGTACAATAACCAATTAACAAGGGTGACGTGTGGGCAGGCTCGAGGATAGAGGACGCCTGTCCTGAGAAGAACCGGAACCACACGATTTCCTCCGCCACCGAACCTGGAGAATACTGGAGCCGCCAAATCCCGAACACCCCAGGTGGCCACCGTCTCCGCGTGTCGGATCCGGTACTGCTGGCGAGGAGCAGAGACAATCAGATGTGGGTGTGTGAACACCCAGTACAAACAATGGTGGAAATTCCACCTCCACCTCTCATACAGAAAAGCTGGCACGTGCAGTAGTATGTGTACTTATCAAAAGTTTGGAGTGAAGATGTCAGTCCAAACCCAGCCTCCAGCTGCAAGCACTCACAAAACCGACTGCAAAAATATCACAAGCAAACACTGTCTGTGGTAGACAAAATAATGGCTGAGAACAAAGTACCTCCTAAGGTCGACGATATCTCGGCAACGAGGTGGAGATGACGTCCGGTCTTTATGGAGTGGGATGATGAAGTGTAGATGGGTGACAGCTGTCAAGAGATAATGAGTGACAGCTGTCACCCCCGGCTGTGTCCGTGGCGGCAGCGCCCTCCCGTGCCTGAAGCCCGCACTTCAGGCAGGGCGCCCTCTGGTGGTGGGCCAGCGGTACCTCCTCTTCTGGCGGCCCACACAACATACCTGGCCAGTACATCACTTTTCTTGCCTGTGCTTTCATCCGCTGTATCCCCTGGTGTGCGAGGTGCAGTCTGTCAAGCATCAGCTGTTTCACACTCTGTGGGATTACAATCCTGTCACCAGTCATCAGTATGCCATCCCTGATGCTGATGGAGTTTTGCATAGGCCAGTACTGGTGTAGATTGATGGAAACACTGCTCCGTCATCTCGGCCAGCCTTTGTTGTGTAGCTCCATCACCTGTTGCAGTATGTTGTGTGTCGCCGTGGCCACCTTGAGCTTTGAGAGAGTGTCTGCGTCGAGTGCATCTGTGGCTTCCATTGCATGCACTACTTTCTCCTCAAACAGATCCTCTTTTGCGTCATCCTTGCAGTCAGTGGCAACAGCGCGGTACAGGGTATCAGCAACGTGCATGTCCTTGCCTGCAGTGTAGGTTATTCTCAGGTCATCAATCAATCAGTCAAGATCTTTATTGTCATTATGCAGGCATAACGAAATTTTGCACACTCCCGGCAAGGCACATAATAAATAAATCAGCACACACATAAATAAAACACTTAAATAATAACGGTAAAAAAAAAAAAAAAAAGGTAAAGAAACACACTTAAAAGAAATATTTACAGGTGGTATGAGTATGTACGAGGTTTATTAGAAAAGTATCTGACCTTATTATTTTTTTCAAAAACCATATGGATTTGAATCACGTGTGACAAGCTTGAACCCTCGTGCGCATGCGTGAGTTTTTCCACACCTGTCGGTTGCGTCATTCGCCTGTGAGCAGGCTTTGAGTGAGGAGTGGTCCAGCCCCCTCGGCGGATTTTCATTGTCAGGAAATGGTGGAATGATTTGGGCTTTTTTTCCATCAGAATTTTTTCAGAAACTGTTAGAGACTGGCACCTGGAAACCATTAGAAAAATTTATCTGGCTTTCGGTGAAAATTTTACGGGCTTCACAGAGAATAAGGACTGTTACTACAGCTTTAAGGACGGCTTTAAGGACGCTCGGCGCGCCGCGCTCCGTGCCGCCATCGAGAGCCACAAACCACCGGATCATTTCTAAACGGATGGCTCTGTGGATCTGAGACCGTCGTGTGCACTTTCTCTGGTTATCACAAGAGCTGGACATCAACCATTTTCCGGCAGATTTCACTTTTAACAAGAGATTTTGTCATGAAAGCCGAGCGGAGGCTTCGCACGTCACGACCGATTTGCTACTGGAGCGAGACAAAACCACCTCCGTTTTGGTCTCACAGGACAGCTTTGAGATGGCGTTCAGACAGCTGTCAGTGGTTTTTCCATCGAGTGATTATCCGAGAAATTGTGGATGTGCCTGGACATGCCAGAACATGTCCCGTGAGGCTTCATCACAGCGTTGCTGTGTGCCATGCAGCACCGCCGCGACGCGTGAAGCCTCTGCTCCTCTTTCCATGACAAAAACTCCTGTAACAGTGGAATGTGCCGTTCATTTCCAAACTGGATGCTGTGTTTTATCCGGCACGTCGTCTGACTAGCACAGGAATTGTGAAAAGACGTGGACATCAGCACTTTTTCGGCACATTGAGACAGACGTGCGGAGGAATTCCGCGCGTCGAGGCGGTGCTGCATGGCGCAAAGCAACGCCGTGATGAAGCCTCACGGGACATGTTCTGGCATGTCCAGGCACATCCACAATTTCTCGGATAATCACTCGATGGAAAAACCACCGACAGCTGTCTGAACGCCATCTCAAAGCCATCCTGTGAGACCAAAACGGAGGTGGTTTTGTCTCGCTCCAGTAGCAAATCCATCGTGACGCGCGAAGCCTCCGCTCGGCTTTCCATGACAAAATTTCTTGTTAAAAGTGAAATCTGCCGGAAAATGGTTGATGTCCAGCTCTTGTGATAACCAGAGAAATGGCACACGATGGTCACGGATCCAGACAGCCATCCGTTTAGAAATGAAATGGTCGTTCAGCCTGTCGATTGTGGCTTCGGAGCGCGGCGTGCCCCACAGCCACTGGGGGCCGTTCTTAAAGCAACAGTAACACTCCTTATTCTCTACCAAGCCCGTAACATTTTCACTGAAAGCCAGATACATTTTTCTAATGGTTTCCAGCTGCCAGTCTCTAACAGTTTCTGAAAAAATTCTGATGGAAAAAAAGCCCAAATCATTCCGCCATTTCCTGACAATGAAAATCCGCCGAGGGGGTGGACCACTCCTCACTCAAAGCCTGCTCACAGGCGAATGATGCAACCGACAGGCGTGGAAAAACTCACGCATGCGCACAAGGGTTCAAGCTTGTCTGACGCAATCACACGTGATTCAAATCCATATGGTTTTTGAAAAAAATAATAAGGTCGGATACTTTTCTAATAGACCTTGTATCTACATGAGAATGAGTGTACAGGGGAGAGAGGAGGTGACAATGAGGAGATGAAGAGATAAAAGATAAAGTGCAGCTTAGTGTGAGTCTTGATTGAGTTTGATTGTTAGGGATGTGTGTGTGTGTGTGTGTGTGTGTGTGTGTGTGTGTGTGTGTGTGTGTGTGTGTGTGTGTGTGTGTGTGTGTGTGTGTGTGTGTGTGTGTGTGTGTGTGTGTGTGTGTTCATGGTAGACATGTAGATGTGAGTCTGTGTGTGATGGGGTAGGTGTGTGTGTTTAAGGGGGGAGGGTTCATGTTGAGTTTTGTAGGGGGGTGGGATGCAATGGTTCACTGAAGGGGGGCTATGGCTTTCACAGCTCTAGGGAAGAAGCTGTCCCTGAGTCTTTTCGTGGTGGCTTTAATGTTCCTATACCGCTTCCCTGATGGAAGTGGTACAAACAGTGCATTGCCCGGGTGGGTGGGATCGGCAGCCATATGTCTGGTCATACCGTTGGAGCTGCAATAGCATGCGCTGAAGTCGTGCTGGTGCCTTGCTCAGATGCTTTTTGAAGATGACTTCTAGTGGCTTATGGTCATTGTACAGTCACTGTGTTGCCATAGACATACTGGTGAAAGCGCTTGGTTGCGAAAGCTATTGCCAGCAGCTTTTTCTCTATCTGAGCATAATTCTTCTCAGACTCTGTGAGTGCTCGTGAAGCATAAGACAGTGGCCTACCTTCCTGCAGCAGACAGGCGCCGAGTCCGTCTTTTGATGCGTCGCACGCACTGTATGGTGAGTGGCTTGCTCTGGTTGAAGAACTGGAGTACTGGGGCCTGCATGAGGGTGGTCTTGAGCTTGTCTAGTGCAGCAGTGTGTTCATGGCTCCAGTGCCAGGCAGCATCTTTTCGTAGCAGCTCTCTGAGTGGGCTTGTGATCATGGCTTTGTTTGGGATGTATTGGCAGAGATACCTTGTCATTCCCAGTAGCCTCTGTAGTCCTTTCTTGTCCTCAGGCTGCGGCATGTTTCTGATGGCTAACACCTTGGACTCATCCAGCTTCACACCCTTCGAGGTGACAACATGTCCCATGTATCTGACTGAGTCCACCTTGTATTGAATTTTCTCTTTATTGAATTTGATGTTGTTTCTCTGTGCAGTGTCCATGACTTTCTGCAGAATGGCATCATGCTCTCCTCAGACGCAGCAGCGATGATCATGTCGTCTGCAATTATATGCACTCCTTCAATGTTGCCGAATGTCTCACAGTTTTTCTGTTGGAAAACCTCGCTGGCGGACTTAATGCCAAAAGGAAGTCTCTTGAAGCGAAACCTGCCCCACGGTGTGCTGAATGTGCAGAGCATTGAGGAGGGCTTGTCCAGTCTCACTTGCCAGTATCTATCCTTTTCATCTAAGATGGAGAAGATGGTTTTCCCTGACAGCCTGTGGAGTACTTCTTCTGGGGTAGATATTGAGAAGTGCTGTCTCTTGATTGCCTCATTCAGGTCACAGGGGTCCAAGCACACCCTGAGCGACCCGTTTTTCTTCTCTGTAATGACAAGGCTATTTACCAATTCTGTGGGCTCTGTCACAGGTGCAATGACATCTCTTTCGATGAGTTCTTCCAGCGTGGTTTTCAGCCTGTCCATGACAGCGATGGGGATTTTCCTGCAGCCGTGCACTACTGGGGTCACATGTGGGTCTGTGTGAATGTGATGCACCCCAGGAAACTGTCCCAGACCACTGAAGACGGAGGGGTAGGCATCCACTAACTCCTCTTTTGTGGCTGGTGCCTTGACTGCAATGGTCTCCATTCTTTTCACCAGCTTCAGCTGTTCACATGTCTCTGCCTAATATTGGAGTGGAGGAGTGCTTGGTGATGAAGAACTGAAGATCTGACTTCGTCCTGGCCACATCACAGGTAAGACTCACGGTGCCTTCTGGCTTCAGACGTGTTCCTCCATAAGCGACAAAGCTATACGGGTGGGCTGCAGCTGATGAGGACCCGGAATCTTCTACAAAATGCTCAGAGGGAGCACATTCGCGTCTGCCCCAGTGTCCAATTTAAACTTGACCTCTGTATTTTGTATTTTGGCTGTTGTGTACCACGCATTATCCTGCTGACTGTTTTTGGGTCCAGCACAGGACATAGTCCCTATGAACAGAGATTCGACCTCAAGATCATGCACGCCTCGGGCAGTGGCTCCTCTATCTTGTGTTGACGCGCACATCTTCACGTAGTGGTTCCTCTTGTTGCAGTTGTGGCATATGATGCCAAACGCTGGACATTGACGAGGTTTATGCGCCCCGCCGCACTTTCTGCATATGTTTACATTTGCTGCTTGTGCCTTTGTTTTTTCTTGTGGTCTTGGCTTTCTTTTCATGCCCGCTCTCCCCTTCTCCACGCTAGCTGACACCTTGTGAAGAGCCTCCACTGATGCCTCTGGCTGAGCTGATCACATGGCACGCATCTGTGATTTAGCAACTTCTGCTGCTCTGCAGATATCGACTGCTTTATCTAAAGTCAAGTCCGTTTCTCTCAATAGTCGCTCTTTCACATGAACATCAGGCACAGTAAACACAAGCTTATCTCTTATCATGTCATTCTCAGTCATTCCAAACTCACAGTTTTTACATTTCTGGTGAAGTTCCATCACGAACTGGTGAATGTTGACTCCTTCTGGCACGGGTAGTGACCAAAACTGATGGCGCTCGAACACGATGTTCTTCTTTGGAATGCAGTATTTTCTGAAGGCATCCAGTATGTCTGAGTGCAGGTTCACCAGGTTGACCATCCACTTCCTCTGTTTCAACATTGAGGGTGTTGTAGATCTCTAACGCATCCTCACTGACTGTGTGTAGCATGATGGCAATCTTCACCGGTTCATCCTTCTCGTCCGCACTCGTAGCCGTCATGTACAGCTGGAAACGTTGCTCCCATCGGCGCCAATTCGCGCTAAGGTTGCCTGTTAGCACTAGCGGTGCAGGTGGCTTGAACTGGTCCATGCTAACGTTGACGTTTGGTCACTCGATGTAAACGTAAAACTAAACTTTCTTCTTACCACAGCGGAGTAACAACGAAAACTAATGGTGTCTCGTGTCTCATGCGGATGAAGAAAAAACCTCTTCTGACACCATGTTGTGTACTTGTTACACTATAAAATTAAACGGTGAGGCGTATTTTTGGGTGAACACTTTGTAACCTTTATTCTGCCACTCACACACTACATTGAAGAACAGACTCGACATATCAAATACTGATGCGCCCCCTCAGGTGAACTAATTGATCAATGATCCCAGATCATTCCAACAATATACTACACTATGATTCTTTTTGCACCCATCACATGGTAAAATGTGTGGTGTTTCATCATAACAAGCACTGGCTCACATTCACATGATCTTCACCCCTTAGCAAAAACTAATATACTTAAAGTTCATTTTATTATGTCCACTTCAGTATAAGTATAGCAAGTACACTACAGACCGGGTACTGTTAGCATACTAGAAAGTACACAAATGTAATACTTTTTCGGACTAAACTGGAACATTTCAAGTTTATAAAAGTATTTTAATGTTTGTTTTGTTTGCAAAAGTACACCTTAAAGTATAAAACAAGTACACTCATCTATACACTATCAATGTACTTGGTATATCCCTCTTGTATGCTTAAAGTATACCACACGTACACTTATCAATGTACTTGATATATCCCTCTCCTGTGCTTAAAGTATACCACCAGTGCACTTATCGATATACTGCCATTGTACTAGTTGTATACTTTGAGTCCCTATTTTTAGTTATTATCCATCCATCCATCCATTTTCTTCTGCTTTATTCGGAGTTGGGTCGCGGGGGCAGCAGCTCAAGCAAAGCCGCCCAGACCTCCCGATCCACACACACCTCCCCCAGCTCCTCCGGGGGAACCCCAAGGCGTTCCCAAGCCAGCCGAGAGATGTAGTTCCTCGAGCGTGTCCTGGGTCTTCCCCGGGGCCTCCTCCAAGTGGGACGTCCAGGGGCATCCGGAAAAGATGCCCAAGCCACCTCAACTGACTCCTTTCGACGTGGAGGAGCAGCGGCTCGACTCCGAGCTCCTCCCGAGTGACCGAGCTCCTCACCCTATCTCTAAGGGAGCGCTCAGCCACCCTGCGGAGGAAACTCATCTCGGCTGCTTGTACTCGTGACCTCGTTCTTTTGGTCATGAGCCAAATCTCATGACCATAAGTGAGGATCGGAACGTAGATTGATCGGTAAATCGAGAGCTTTGCCCCCCTACTCAGCTCTCTTCACCACGACGGTCCAATACAGCGACCGCATCACTGCAGATGCTGCACTGATCCGTCTATCGATCTCACGCTCCATCCGTCCCTCACTCGTGAACAAGACCCCGAGATATTTAAACTCCTCCACTTGAGGCAAGGACACTCCACCGACCTGAAGAGGGCAAAGCACCTTTTTCCGTTCGAGAACCATGGCCTCGGATTTGGAGGTGCTGATTTTCATCCCGGACGCTTCACACTCGGCTGCAAACCACCCCAGTGCACACTGAAGGTCCTGATTTGACAAAGCCAACAGAACCACATCGTCCGCAAACAGCAGAGTCGAGATTCTGTGGCTCCCAAACCAGACCCCCTCTACACCCTGGCTGCGCCTAGAAATTCTGTCCATAAAAATAATGAACAGAACCGGTGACAAAGGGCAGCCCTGGCGGAGGCCAACGTGCACTGGAAACAGGTTTGACTTACTACCGGCAATGCGAACCAAGCTCCTGCTGTGGTCGTACAGGGACCGGATAGCCCTTAGCAAAGGACCCCGGACCCCGTACTCCCGGAGCACTCCCCACAGGGTGTCCCGAGGGACACGGTCGAATGCCTTCTCCAGATCAACAAAACACATGTGGACTGGTTGGGCAAACTCCCATGAACCCTTGAGCACCCGATGGAGCGTGTAGAGCTGGTCCAGTGGGCCGCGACCAGGACAAAAACCACACTGCTCCTCCTGAATTCGAGGTTTGACCATCGGTCAAATTCTCCTCTCCAGTACTCTGGAATAGACCTTACCTGGTAGGCTGAGGAGTGTGATCCCCCTATAGTTGGAACACACCCTCCGGTCCCCCTTCTTAAACAGAGGGACCACCACCCCCGTCTGCCAATCCAGAGGCACTGTCCCCGATCACCACGCGATGTTGCAGAGGCGTGTCAGCCAAGACAGCCCCACAACATCCAGAGACTTAAGGTATTCAGGACGGATTTCATCCACCCCAGGAGCCTTGCCACCGAGGAGCTTTATAACCACCTCGGTGACTTCGGCCTGGGTAATGGATGAGTCCGCCTCCGAGTCGCCTAGTTTATTATCATATACTTAAAATATACTGTTATACACATTGGTTATTTCACTATTTTACTTTTTATACTTTAATTTTGCTTGGCATATTACTTATAGCTCACTATTTATATACTGAAAATATACTCATTCTTAAACTTTACTCATACTGTATGTACACAAGAGTGTGATGCATTTAAAAAAAAAAAAAAAAATCACAAGACAGAATGTTGAAAACAAGTTTGATATATTTTCAAACATTTCAAAAATAAAGACCTATGAAATCAAGTTCTTCCTTTGTGGAGAAAATTAAAGGAAAAAGTCCATGTAAAATGTAAACATAATGGTCTCCAAGATCAAGTCCTTATTTGTAAAAATGTAAACATAGCATCTTCAACTGAGAACTAAAGTCCTTCCTTGTCAAAAAAGGTAAAAGAAAAGTGCGAACCTTTGGAGCCAAAAATAAATAACGACATAGAAAAAAAATCTTTACTTTTATGACTTCTTTTCAGTTACTTGAGTCAATGGCTTGACTTAGTATATCTTGCTCCAAGTGCATAAGTGTTAGTACTTTGTGGCAGAAAGACATAAAAAGTATACTAAAGTATAAGTGTAAGTCTTAGTATTAATGTACTTAGACTTTTGTTTATATTTTTCAGTATAAGCCAAGTATACTTCACTATACTATTCTTAAGTATATAAAATATAGTTTATAAAAAGTCACCTTCAAGTGGACTTCCTCAGTTTTAGTAAAAAATAAGTATACTCATAGTACACTTGAATAAACTTCTTTTGCTAAAGGACATACTGGTTTGTCATAGTTATAGGCCGTGACCTGCGACGCATATGCATTAAAGCCAAAACAGGGTTTTAATCTTGCTTTATGATGTCACAAAAATCTGAAAACCTAAATTTCAACTATCTATCATTTGGCAGAGGTACAGTACTGTATGTGTGCTCAAAGTTTACCTTCTACCTTTAAACCAGACAGAATTCTGCTTGAATTAGTTTATTACATTCAGAAGAATCACTTTACAAAAGATGTGTGTATATATATATATATACACACACACACACACACAACACTTGCATAACGTTACCATGATTGGCTCATGCTGTAAGACCCCACCCACAGTACTAAACTGTTACATATTAACAGGGGGATTTGTGTTGATATCAGGAAGAAGTTCTGATTGGGTGTCTGACCCTGAACCAGAACCTGTGAAGCTGCACTCTGGATCAGAGCCACTCTGACAGAACGCGGTTTCTTCAGTTGTGAGAGCGCGGTTTGTCTCGGTGACTGAGATGCTTCGTGAGGTCGGAAGGTCATTTACCGCCTCGGTGGTGGTTGACCTGTCAGGACAAAGTGGGTCAGAGCTCATCTGCTCCAACTGAATGCACAGCACCCTCAGGGTCAAAGGAATGGACATGGACCTGAGTTAAAGCAAACCAGATGATGTCATCACCAAAAAAAAAAAAAAAACCTGAGGTTGTGACCAGAGAGACATGATGAAATTATACTTCTTTAAAATGCAGCCGATTTCCTCATCCATAGTCGTATCCTTCATTCCTGCTCCAAACACGGTGCAGGTAAATCTGTGAGAGTCCACCACATCCACCAACACTGTGGACACAAAGGTTCAGTGGGCAAGAACATTACTGATAATTTAACAGAGTAAAATAAATAAAATGATGTTAAATACTCACAAACAATGAAGGAGTCTGTTTCAGGTCGCTGGAAGGTCACGGAAAAACTGGTGTCAGACTCTGGAAGGACTTCAAACTGCAGGTCGCAAACTGAGCAGAATAAAAAAAAAAAAAATTACATCAATAAAGCAAAATCACTTGCATATTTTTCCTAATTAGAAAAAAATAAATGTTATAGTTGCTGAGCCATTTGCCAAAAGCCACGTGGGAGAATGTGAATGTCCTCGAATGAGTGCTGATCCACTTTTGCCATTCCAAAAACGAAAATAAATAAATAAATGAACCTTCACATACTGTACGACTGCAGGTTACCCAGCATGTCGGAGTGGGCTGTCATACAGGTCTTTAACAGAGTATTGATGGTGCTCTGATGGCGAAGCAGCTCCAGTATGACGGGGACATGGGCAGGGTGGGTGAAGAAGACTGTGTCCACCAGAGTCCCTCTGTACACAGGAACCATCCATGAAGCTCCAGGAAATACATACCTGTGCAGCAACTCACCAGGAAGAGGCTGCACACAGTAAATGGAATCATCTCACAGGGTGCATCAAAGGCATGCAGAAACTGATTTCAATCAAGTGCAAGAAAATAAAAGATGTGCACACCACAAAAGAAACAGCATCCTGCAGATCAAACGCCTCACTGTGGCCATGTCTGCTTTTCATCAGAAGCTTGGGTAAGGGCGCCCACTGCAGGTCAACATCTGATCTGGAAACATCTGAAATAAACCGTGTTGGGACATATGGTGCAGATTATTCATTCATTTTCTGTACCTGCTTACTCCACTTAAGGATCATGTTCCAGCAGTCACCGAGTGAGAGGTTGGGTACACCTGGACAGGCAGCCAGGCTATCGCAGGGCTGCGTACAGACACACATTCACACCCTCAGTCATACAGCCAGTTTAGAGTCATCGTCACCTAACCTGCATGCCTTTGGATGTGGGAGAAGCCGGAGCACCAAGAGGGAACCCATACAACCACAGGAGAACATCCACACAGGAAGGTCCCAGGTCAGAAGGGAACCTGCGACCTTCTCACCCTTCTACTTTCCCATCCCAACTTGTTACAACACAATGAATGAATAAAATGTATTGCCCTGTCACATGTTCCACATGGTCTCCCTCCCAAAAGGAAGCCTGCTTAAAGAACAAAATAACTTGAGTTTTGATCTGATTTGGACCAAACCAGGTGGAATGCTTGAGAGTCAGCCAAGGACAAAATGATTAAAAAAAAAAGGTTAAAAGTGAAGGTCACAGGTCAAGGTTAAAATCTAGACCCAATTATTTTAGTAGATCTTGAGAATAGCTATTTTCAGGTCTTGGTTAAAGTTACACCTATGAAACACGAATATGAAGTCACAGAATCACCTTTCTGTTTGTCATGTGACCTTTGTCCTTGAACGGTCAAACTCAAGATTAGAACTATAAGTCATTTTTTAACTATGGATTAAACATGGGTGAAGAGTTGTGTGCTAGTCGACAATAAAGAGGATCAATTTTGATGTCAAATACTGTATACAGTATTCCAAATTCTGTGGAATAGTATCACTGAATCACAAAGAATTCATTTGCATTGTTCTGTGTGAAAAAGTTAAATGAAATCCACAAATAAGGCTTGGAATTATCCTGCAGGGGCAGTGACTAGAGGTGGCAGATCGATCCTAATATCGATACCAATGCTGGTATTGATATTGAATGATCCTTGTGTAAAAAGATCGATACTCAAGCTTTTTTTTTCTCTCCCGCACACACCGACTGCTGCGCACGCAGATTCATAAGTTGTGTTGAGTGATATTTTTTTAAACAAAAATGTTGATTGTGATAAAGTATTTTGTTGTCACGTACAATGTTTGGCGAAATTCTATCCTAGGTCTTTTGGATCCTTTGGATCTATGAAGCTTAAACATGAAAAAGTATCGGTATCGGCGATACTGGGCCTGTATTTACTTGGTATCGGAGCAATACCAAAATTCCCGGTATCACCCACCTCTAGCAGTGACAAAGCAGCTGTTTCCAGTGTGAAAGGTTCCCGGTTCAAACCCCACCCCTGCCCATGTAATATGGAGTTGGTTCAGGAAGGGCAGCCGGCATAAAACTTGTGCCAAAAAGCAACAAGCAGCTCTGCAGTAGTGACCCAGAGTGAAAACAAGGGAGCCACTGAAGGGACTTACTAAGCTTTGGAATTATTCTGTTAAATTACCAAAAACACACACACACATTAAACAATGCTAAAATGTGCAAAGTTACAACACCTGTAATTTGGTTGAGCTTGTTGAGAAAAGACGCCGTCATTGGCATCACCGGCTGCAATCTGAGCAGGAAACAGGCAGGTAACTTCTCAAACGGCACCTCATCCACAGGAAGCAACATGGGCCAACTGTCACAGGAAGACATGATCAGCACCGCCTCGAATATTTAATATGTGACACAACTTTAATAACAGCAACAAGACAGATGTGGGAAGAAGAACGCCACCCTGTGGGATCCAGCTGTGGAGGCTGTGGGATCACAGAAGTCATTTGAAGCTTGTGAAGCTGGTCCCGGAGACCCACAGCCACCTGGCCTGCCTGGACATCCTCCATCTCTAAGGCAGGCAACAGGACAATCTACAATTAAGACTTAAACAGCCACGAAAGACGATCCTTCAACAGATGGATGAAAATTAGTTGTTCACCACCAGGATATCTGGCAGCTTACGTGAATTTGATGGTTTCTTTATATCAGCTGAGCTCGTATAGAACTGGAGAGTCCAAGGACAATCTACAATACAAATTCAACAAATATTAATACCATTAAAATAAATTAAATGGATAATAAAATAAAAATGATCAATGAAATTTACCATTTTACATTTTATTTAAAATAAAAATGACAAAATGTATTTTATATATTTACTTTTTAAAAAGATGTAAAATTATGCAAAATTAATATTTTTTTACAAGAAGTACCTTCTTCGCCAGTTGTTAGAAATCCCATCCTGCTGTTATTTATAACATCCACCCGGAGGTCAGTCTGCTTCGTTGATCTGAAAGCATGAAAGCTGTATTTGTTCCAGTTTATCTTCTTTCAATCAATCAATCAATCCATTTTTTTATATAGCACCAAATCACAACAAACAGTTGCCCCAAGGCGCTTTATATTGTAAGGCAAGGCCATACAATAATTATGTAAAACCCCAACGGTCAAAACGACCCCCTGTGAGCAAGCACTTGGCTACAGTGGGAAGGAAAAACTCCCTTTTAACAGGAAGAAACCTCCAGCAGAACCAGGCTCAGGGAGGGGCAGTCTTCTGCTGGGACTGGTTGGGGCTGAGGGAGACAACCAGGAAAAAGACATGCTGTGGAGGGGAGCAGAGGTCGATCACTAATGATTAAATGCAGAGTGGTGCATACAGAGCAAAAAGAGAAAGAAACAGTGCATCATGGGAACCCCCCAGCAGTCTACGTCTATAGCAGCATAACTAAGGGATGGTTCAGGGTCACCTGATCCAGCCCTAACTATAAGCTTTAGCAAAAAGGAAAGTTTTAAGCCTAATCTTAAAAGTAGAGAGGGTGTCTGTCTCCCTGATCTGAATTGGGAGCTGGTTCCACAGGAGAGGAGCCTGAAAGCTGAAGGCTCTGCCTCCCATTCTACTCTTACAAACCCTAGGAACTACAAGTAAGCCTGCAGTCTGAGAGCGAAGCGCTCTATTGGGGTGATATGGTACTACGAGGTCCCTAAGATAAGATGGGACCTGATTATTCAAAACCTTATAAGTAAGAAGAAGAATTTTAAATTCTATTCTAGAATTAACAGGAAGCCAATGAAGAGAGGCCAATATGGGTGAGATATGCTCTCTCCTTCTAGTCCCCGTCAGTACTCTAGTTGCAGCATTTTGAATTAACTGAAGGCTTTTTAGGGAACTTTTAGGACAACCTGATAATAATGAATTACAATAGTCCAGCCTAGAGGAAATAAATGCATGAATTAGTTTTTCAGCATCACTCTGAGACAAGACCTTTCTGATTTTAGAGATATTGCGTAAATGCAAAAAAGCAGTCCTACATATTTGTTTAATATGCGCTTTGAATGACATATCCTGATCAAAAATGACTCCAAGATTTCTCACAGTATTACTAGAGGTCAGGGTAATGCCATCCAGAGTAAGGATCTGGTTAGACACCATGTTTCTAAGATTTGTGGGGCCAAGTACAATAACTTCAGTTTTATCTGAGTTTAAAAGCAGGAAATTAGAGGTCATCCATGTCTTTATGTCTGTAAGACAATCCTGCAGTTTAGCTAATTGGTGTGTGTCCTCTGGCTTCATGGATAGATAAAGCTGGGTATCATCTGCGTAACAATGAAAATTTAAGCAATACCGTCTAATAATACTGCCTAAGGGAAGCATGTATAAAGTGAATAAAATTGGTCCTAGCACAGAACCTTGTGGAACTCCATAATTAACTTTAGTCTGTGAAGAAGATTCCCCATTTACATGAACAAATTGTAATCTATTAGACAAATATGATTCAAACCACCGCAGAGCAGTGCCTTTAATACCTATGGCATGCTCTAATCTCTGTAATAAAATTTTATGGTCAACAGTATCAAAAGCAGCACCGAGGTCTAACAGAACAAGCACAGAGATGAGTCCACTGTCCGAGGCCATAAGAAGATCATTTGTAACCTTCACTAATGCTGTTTCTGTACTATGATGAATTCTAAAACCTGACTGAAACTCTTCAAATAGACCATTCCTCTGCAGATGATCAGTTAGCTGTTTTACAACTACCCTTTCAAGAATTTTTGAGAGAAAAGGAAGGTTGGAGATTGGCCTATAATTAGTTAAGATAGCTGGGTCAAGTGATGGCTTTTTAAGTAATGGTTTAATTACTGCCACCTTAAAAGCCTGTGGTACATAGCCAACTAACAAAGATAGATTGATCATATTTAAGATCGAAGCATTAAATAATGGTAGGGCTTCCTTGAGCAGCCTGGTAGGAATGCGGTCTAATAAACATGTTGATGGTTTGGATGAAGTAACTAATGAAAATAACTCAGACAGAACAATCGGAGAGAAAGAGTCTAACCAAATACCGACATCACTGAAAGCAGCCAAAGATAACGATACGTCTTTGGGATGGTTATGAGTAATTTTTTCTCTAATAGTTAAAATTTTGTTAGCAAAGAAAGTCATGAAGTCATTACTAGTTAAAGTTAATGGAATACTCAGCTCAATAGAGCTCTGACTCTTTGTCAGCCTGGCTACAGTGCTGAAAAGAAACCTGGGGTTGTTCTTATTTTCTTCAATTAGTGATGAGTAGAAAGATGTCCTAGCTTTACGGAGGGCTTTTTATAGAGCAACAGACTCTTTTTCCAGGCTAAGTGAAGATCTTCTAAATTAGTGAGACGCCATTTCCTCTCCAACTTACGGGTTATCTGCTTTAAGCTACGAGTTTGTGAGTTATACCACGGAGTCAGGCACTTCTGATTTAAAGCTCTCTTTTTTAGAGGAGCTACAGCATCCAAAGTTGTCTTCAATGAGGATGTAAAACTATTGACGAGATACTCTATCTCACTTACAGAGTTTAGGTAGCTACTCTGCACTGTGTTGGTATATGGCATTAGAGAACATAAAGAAGGAATCATATCCTTAAACCTAGTTACAGCGCTTTCTGAAAGACTTCTAGTGTAATGAAACTTATTCCCCACTGCTGGGTAGTCCATCAGAGTAAATGTAAATGTTATTAAGAAATGATCAGACAGAAGGGAGTTTTCAGGGAATACTGTTAAGTCTTCTATTTCCATACCATAAGTCAGATCTAGAGAGTCAAGATCTAAGATATGATTAAAGTGGTGGGTGGACTCATTTACTTTTTGAGCAAAGCCAATAGAGTCTAATAATAGATTAAATGCAGTGTTGAGGCTGTCATTCTCAGCATCTGTGTGGATGTTAAAATCGCCCACTATAATTATCTTATCTGAGCTAAGCACTAAGTCAGACAAAAGGTCTGAAAATTCACAGAGAAACTCACAGTAACGACCAGGTGGACGTTTCAGTAGTTACCATTTCATGTCACTCACCTTGACATTTGGAACATTTGCGCCAAGTCTTGCCTGAGGCATCTCAGAGATGCAAATAATTTTAGTTTCATCTCACTGGAAAACAAAGAGGAAAAAAAAAATGAGCAAAATAGCTACAAGAGCCCTGGAATCTTGATTCATATAAAGCACTTAAAAATGCGGCACTTGTCTCCGGGGATGTTGTACTGGCTGAAGAGGTGTTCCAGCGTCGTAGAAAATTCATCGAACATTTTTGACCTAATGTGTGAAACAAAAGATAGTGACTCAGAATTATGTCAGCCATCAAAAGGATTCCAAACAGGAACATAATTTAACATAGTCTGGAACAGGGATGGGCAGTTTAAAGAGTAAACAACAAATATTACTGTGTTAAAGAATGAGAAGCTTTATCATGGTCGTACAGACCTTCATCACAACAACCATTAATAACGCCACCATCTGAGAACAGAAAAAAAAGTTTTAAACCTCTGTTGTATGTTGCAATGCTTGATGTCAAAGTTTTGTTTTGAAATACCAGGAAATGGAAGAGAATCTGAATCAGACCTGGATCTGCTTCAAAACGGAGTTAGGTTTTCCATGACCCCACCTCTACAAATTTTCATTAAAATCTGTCCTGTAATTTATCGTTTGTATAACTGTCAGACGGAATCAAATATAAATGGTAAATGGACTGCATTTAGAGTTTTTTTTTTTTCCATCTGCATCAGAAGTTCAAAGCACTTTACAGTGATGCCTCACATTCACCCATTCACAGACACACTGATGTCAGGGTGCTGCCATGCGAGGCGCTCACTACACACCGGGAGCAACTATGGGATTAAGGACCTTGCTCACGGGCCCTTAGTGATTTTCTGATCTGGCTGGGTTTTGAACTGATATAGGTCTTTCTGGCAAAGCTACATTGCTTACAACGGCTGACAAAGGGGAACTTCTGAAAACACCGTTACTTAAGAGTGAGAACCCACTTCTGAAGAGAAAAAGAAAAAATAATAAGTCCACCATGGACCATGAGATCAGACTAGTGTTTCTCCCTGGATACCATAGCATGAAGCAGATGAGCGTCTACAACTCCCCCTGGATGGAACACCTGTCTGTTGCAGGTTACTTCCCCAGCCAAAGGTGGTACCCATTTACAGCTGGATGGACTGGGATGATGCAGATTGAGACAGGTAGTGTGACTGGGAATCAGACTCAGGTCGACATTCGTAGTCCAGCTCCTTTCTCTTTGAGTTACTTGCTTTAAATGGAAGAAGATTTATTTTGAACATATTAAAAGAAAAAAAAGAAAACAAAGTAAAATTAAAATTAGTTCAAAAATGAGTGAAAAGAAGTTGAAACTTTTCTAATCCCACCCCTTCTCCCTGTATAAAGATTTACATATCAATCCCTGTTTCCTTAAAAATATTATTGACAATCATGATAATAATAATAGCAATAACTAATAATAATAATGATACAATACAATTTTAGAAAAAAGACAGACATAAGGAACCCGACAAAACAAAACACAACAGAAAAGATAGACCTAACTAACAATGAACATAAATAAATCCACAAACAAATGTCGAAATAAATAATGAATAACATTCATTATTTACCGGCTGCTGAGTTACTAGGTGTTCTTTAGTGAAGAATGTCATAATAAAAACTTCATGATTCACTTATTATTGTACATTTTAGAGCCTGACAAATATATTGGTTGGCTGATATGAACCTTTCACGGTCATGTTGATCTCAGTTATTTTTGCCAAAATTAAAAACTTTTTTCTTACCAAATAAAGAAAATGCACACACAAAAAAACCCGACAAGAAACACACAAACCAAAACACTTTGGCTATTGGAAATTGTGTCATCACATGGTTTGTCCAGTAGGGGCATTGTTTACAATGCTATCAAGCGCGGCTGGGACCCCATCACCCCCTGATTACAACAGCGAAAAAGCGACCAATTGCTATTAATTTTCAATCAGAGTGAGCATTTTTCCACACCAACAGGCCCCAAAAATATCAGGTAGGTAAAAGAGATCTTAATGGGACCAATCTGGTTAAATAAAGGTACGCAAAAGCGGCATGATGCGACACAGTGACTGCCGATCATAGTGAAGGCAGTTGTGATGTGCATTGGTTGACTGCTGGTTATATTTGCAGATATTTGTAATATAGTTCATTTTTAAACTGTAAAACATTAAGCCTCAGTTACATTTCATTGTTGTAGGTTTGATAACGTCATGTCAGGGGCCATTGCCAATTTATATTTCGCAATCCCCCCCCCCCCCCCCCCCCCGCCCCCGGCGCACCCAGAGGAAACCCACACAAACATGGTTGCATGGTTTTTCTTGTAAATTTATCTGGCGGCTAAAGTGATCAAAATAAGGGCTGCATCTGGCCCATGAACCACAAGTTGCTTATCCGAGTTCTACTACACAACACCCTTGCTGGGTGAATCTCAAAAACAAGTTTATCATCTCTTTCCTACTTACCTCAGCAGCTGTAGCAGAGACTGACTGGACTGCAAAACAGTTCATGTTTCATTAACAGAAAGTAAAATGAATGTTGCAAACGGTTGGATGGGAATCCCCAGGATCTCCTTACAATAAGGGATTGTCCATGTGAAGCCAGCTTCACGTCCTCAACCTCACCACTTGGCAGCAACAGCACCTCAAGGTAGAACAAACCAGCTGTCAAGTAGCATGTGGTGTCAGTGAAGTGAAAACCCATCCTAGGGAAAATAAATACAAGTAGGTGTCAACTCCTTAAGTATACAATTTGAGGATAAAAACAACAAGTAAAGGTGAGTACCCAATAGACAACAGTAAGGGAAAACTAGTGACCAAACCTCGTCTCACCTACCCCTGTTTTTTGGCTATCAGATCCAGACGAGACCTCATTGCATTTAGAGAGGACACTGAAACATATGGAGACGTGAAGATATTTAAGCTGAGAGGTGACAACACGAGTGCCTGTCACAGTAGTTTGAGTCGCCTGGGAAAACTATAAAAAAAAAATTAAAGTGTGCATTACAGTTGCATGCAAAAGTTTGGGCACCCCTGATAATTTTCATGATTTTCCTTTATAAATCATTGGTTGTCTGTATCAGAATTTTCAGTTAAATATATCATATAGCAGACGAACACACTGATATTTGAGAAGTGAAAATAAGTTTCTAGTATTTACAGAAAGTGTGAAATAATTATTTAAACAAAATTAGGCAGGTGCATAAATTTGGGCACCCTTGTCATTTTATTCATTTGAATACATGTAGCACTAATTATTGGAACACAAAATTGGTTTGGTAAGCTCACTGACCCTTGACCTCCATACACAGGTGAATCCAATCATGAGAAAGGGTATTTAACATGGCCATTTGCAAATGTTTCCTCTCTTTGCATCTCTTCTAATAAGAGGCAACATGGGAGCCTCTAAACAACTCTCAAATGACCTGAAAACAAAGATTGTTCAACATCATGGTTTAGAGAAGGATACAAAAAGCTATTTCAGAGATTTCAGCTGTCAGTTTCCACTGTGAGGAAATGGAAGGCCGCAGGTACAGTACTAGTTAAGGCCCGAAGTGGCCTTAACTAGTGAAGTGAAGGACAGTGAGAACAGTCATAGTCAACTCACAGACATGCTCCAAAGACCTACAACATGATCTTGTTGCAGATAGTGTCTCTGTGCATCGTTCAACTATACTGTGCACTTTGCACAAAGAGATACTGTATGACGCTGGAAAGCAGAGGAAGCCTTTTCTGCGGACACGCCACAAAGTTGCTTGAGGTATGCTAAAGCACATTTGGACAAGCCAGCTTCATTATGGAATAAGGTGCTGTGGACTGATGAAACTAAAATTGAGTTATTTGGACATAACAAGGGGCAGTATGCATGGCTGAAAAAGAACACAGCATTCCAAGAAAAACGCTTGCTACCTACAGTAAAATTTGGAGGTGGTTCCATCATGCTGTGGGGCTGTGTGGCCAGTGCAGGTACTGAGAATCTTATTAAAGTTGAAAGTCACATGAATTCCAGTCAGTATCAGCAGATTCTTGAGAACAATGTTCATGAATCAGTGACAAAGTTGAAATTGTGCCGGGGTTGGATCTTTCGACAAGGCAACAACCCTAAACACTGCTCAAAATCTACTAAGACATTCATGCAGAAGAACAGGTACAACGTTCTGGAATGGCCACCTCAGTCCCCAGACCTGAATATTATTGAAAATCTGTGGTGTGATTTTAAGCGGGCTGTCCATGCTCTGAAACCAAGAAACCTGAGCTGTTTTGCAAAGAAGAATGGTCCAAAATACCTTCAACCAGAATCCAGACTCTCATTGGTTTGTCTGCTATATGATACATTTAACTGAAATTGCTGATCCAAACAACCAATGATTTATACAGGAAAATCATGGAAATAATCAGGGTGTCCAAACTTTATATATATATATATATATATATATATATATATATATATATATATATATATATATAAAAATTTTTTCCTTCTTCTTCTTCTTCTTCTTTACCATGAATTAGTTCCTGGAGCCTTTCCAGTGATCTAACCAGCGGATCACAGGGTGTGGAGTCATCTCTGGATTGGTCCTAATGGGGGAGGAAAAACAAACAATGGCCCAGTTGTGCAGTACTGGCAGCCCTGCATAAACAGTCTTTGATGCTCCCGTCCCATCCCGCCATGCGCGCAGATATACATGACACTATCGCAAAGGAAAATGTTGGATGCTTTCAAAAAAATCCTGAAGATTGTCATTTTTATCCACAGGCCTGTATAACTGGTTGTGTGCCTTTTGGAGCTCTGTACGTTTGACATCAGGCAAAGTTTTGAGAATCAACATTGGTACAAAACATCACAACCATGTGCCATTTTGTCACTCCTTTGTCTGCCCAAACAATGGCGCCTGCAGAAAATATTTATTGGGTCGGTCAGAGGAGGCCAGTCAAGATCTTGAGGTGACACACTAAAAATTAAGGTCTGACAGCACAGAGGAAATTCATGGTACATGTTAATATTCATGTAACAGTGTGGCCAACAGGACCCTGAGATGAACAACAAGGCTTCACAATCAACTTGACAGGCCTGATGGTGGTTGCTCATGTTAGATGCCAACATGGCCTAAAATAGCAGGTTCTCTGGTCCTCACCTGCAACTATCAGAACCCAAAAATGCCAGTGTTCAGTATTGAGCAATTTGTATGTTTGTTACAGACAGAATCTTTGGGGTCTTACTTCACTGACTCAGATAATCTAGTGCACTACATTACCTTGTCCAATAAATTACATCCTGTTTAAAACCTTGGCTGAGCTCATGTGAAATATTGGATTACCATGTGTGAAGTGCATGAGCGTTTGACAGATTTTTGCAAATTTATTAAAATAAAAAAACTAAGAAATCACATTACATAAGTATTCAGAGCCTTTGCCATGAAGCTCAAAATTGAGCTCAGGTGCATCCTGTTTCCACTGATCATCCTTGAGATGTTTCTACAGGTTAACTGGAGTCCACCTGGGGTAAATTCAGTTGATTGGACATGATGTGGAAAGACACACACCTGTCTACATGTAAGGTCCCACAGTTGACAGTGCATGTCAGAGCACAAACCAAGCATGAAGTCAAAGGAATTTTCTGTAGACCTCTGAGATAAAAGCACAGTGACCATCATCTGTAAATTGCAGAAGTTGGGCTCCAGCAGGACTTTTCCAAGAGCTAGCCGCCCGTCTAAACTGAGCGATCAGGGGAGAAGGGCCTTAGTCAGGGAGGTGACCAAAGATCTGATGGTCACTCTGTCAGAGCTCCAGAATTCCTCTGGAGAAAGAAGAATCTTCCAGAAGGACAACCATCTCTGCAGCAATCCACCAATCAGGCATGTATGGTAGAGTGGCCAGACGGAAGCCACTCCAAAGGCACATGGCAGCCTGCCTGGAGTTCGACAAAAGGTACCTAAAGGACTCTCAGACCATGAGAAACAAAATTCTCTGGTCTGATTAGACAAAGATTAAACTCCTTGGCGTGAATATCAGGCATCACGTTTGGAGGAAACAGGCACCTTCTCTACAGTGAAGCATAGTGGTGGCAGCATCATGCTGTGGGGATGATTTTCAGCAACAGGAACTGGGAGACTAGTCAGGATTGAGGGAATGATGAATGCAGAAATGTACAGAGGCATCCTGGATGAAAACCTGCTCCAGAGCGCTCTTGACTTTCCCTCTGGGATCAATAAAGTATCTATCTATCTATCTTGACATCAGACTGGGGCGATGGTTCATCTTTCAGCAGGACAGTGACCCTAAGCACACAGCCAAGATATCAAAGGAGTGGCTTCAGGACAACTCTGTGAATGTGCTTGAGCTGTGGAAGGCTAACCACATCGGATAAAGTTCCTAGTTCAGTTGGTCTACGATGATCTCCCCAGTCCGTCCAACCTCTTCCGCTGGGGCCTGCCAGACACTCCACTGTGCCCACTCTGCCGGGGAGGAGGTTCGCTGGAGCACATCTTGAGCTCTTGCCCAAGAGCACTGGGAGATGGGCGCTACTGTTGGCGACATGACCAGGTGCTGAAGGTTATTGCAGAGGTCATCAGCACAGGGATCTCTAGCAGCAGGCATCAGCAACCAGCAGGGTATTCTATCACTTTTGTAAAGGCTGGGGAGAAACCACAGCAGAGCCTAAGACCAACAGGAGGGCTACTGGCAACAGCGCGGGACTGGCAGCTGAAGGTTGACCTCGGGAGACAGCTTAAATTCCCAGAAAACATTGCAGTGACCACACTCAGGCCGGACATAGTCTTGGTGTCAGAAACAACAAGGCAAGTGGTCCTGCTGGAGTTGACTGTTCCCTGGGAAGACTGAATGGAGGAGGCCTTTGAGAGGAAGAGGGCCAAGTACGAGGAGTTGGCAAGCGAATGCCGAAGCAGGGGATGAGGACTCAATGCAACCCCATTGAGGTCAGCTGCAGAGGATTCGTTGGCCAGTCACTCATCAGAGCACTCAAGATGTTGGGAATGAAGGGACTGCATTGCAGAAGAGCCATTAAAAACATCACTGACGCGGCAGAAAAGGCGTCAAGATGGCTGTGGATCAAACGGGGTGATCCATGGACCGTTAAGCTACTCAGACAAGCCAGGGCCTGATCACCCCCAGCTGGGTTGCCTGGGCAAGGGTGTATGATGTTGACAGACACGAAACACCCAATGACCCCAGGGTACATCACTGAAGATGTGTCCGAGTTGCACCAAAAGTGTTTGTGAAAACCAGAGAGATCTGAAAATTACTGTGCACCGATGTTCTCCATCCAACCTGGTGGAGCTTAAGAGGTGTGTTGCAAAGAGGAATGGACAAAACTGCCCAAAGATAGGTGCACCAAGCTTGTGGCATCATATTCAAGAAGACTTGAGGCTGTAATTGCTACCAAAGGTTCATCAACAAAGTATTGAGCAACGGGTGTGAATACTTATGTACATGTGATTTGTTCGTTTTTTATATATTTAACAACAACAACAACAAACAAAAAAAAGCAAAAATTTCCACACTTTCCATCTTGTTGTTATGGAGTGTTGTGAGTAGAATTTTGAAGGGGGAAAAAAAACCAACTTAATTTTGGAATACAGCTGTAACATAACAAAATGTGGAAAAGTGAAGAGCTGTGAATGCGTTCAGGATGTCCTGTATATACTGGAAGTCCAACTCCTATAATACTGAGATATCTACTCAACAGGTCAGTTTAAACATAAATATAAATTATTTGATGCCAGTAATGGTTTAATTTCTGCACACCATATTTTGTATTATTTTTAAGAAGTATCTTATATTCTTTGAATGATAGGCTAGAACAGTAATTGTGTTTTAAAGTTAGCCATATATTCTAGAAGAGGCTCTAAGTGTATATCTGTAGAGTTGGCAGGGGGAGATACCCTCCAAAAAATCTAGCCTTTTTTTCTGCATTCCAAGGCAATCTGAGTAGCTCAATACGGACTCATTGGTCATGTTTATTTTAAACAGACTGGCGGCTTGGGAAATTTTGGTGGTTGCAACCCCCCCAAAAAAAGTCGACCACTGAGAACAAAATAATGAACTCTGGCTGTAAAAGATAAAATTACACCATTCTGATTCAATCGCCCCCCCGTGACCCTTGATTGGAGTAAGCGGGTGTAGAAAATGAATACATTTTCTGATACAATTACATAAACACAATTTCTTAATTGCTTTTTTTGTGCAATAACTAGCGGCATTTTATGTCATAATTATCACCCAAAAATAATTTCTTTAAAATATTCCCTCCAGCATCACTACTGTCTCCTTCAGTGTATTACATTTTAAGGCTGTGCCAAGCACCAGGTGAAGTTTTATACCAAATATTTTTGGCCTTTTAATGATTTTATGTTAAGAAATTGCATGGCAAACCTCACAGACAGACGTGCACACATGCAACATATTTCTAAAGCTCCTGAAAGATGATGTAGGGGAACATGTCAGCAAAGCAACGCAGTAACCAGTCAAAAATAATTATCACTGTCATGTCATCGTATGTCACATTACACATCCAAACAGCAGTGGCTGCAGGAAATCTGCATGATTGAGTTAAAACATAACACTGTTGAAATTCTAATTTATGGGAAGATGAGCATATCAGGTGGAATTAGTGTCTTACCATGCATCTTCTGACGAACTGAAATGTGTCACTCCAGGGCTTCTCTGCAAGTTTCAAGCGCAGTTCAGAGATCATGGACTTCATTACTGCAGGATACAGAAAAAGAAAACGGATTTTGAATGTCTGCTCAGTGCTGTCTGACAAGCCCCTCTTTACCTGCATAAAACTGCATGCATCTTACTGCAGTTTTCAACGAATGCATGCTGTAAAATGGTTTAATACTGTACCTGAGTGGTTATAATTCAAATATGATTTACAATCAAAACTGACCGAAAATGTCACAAATTTGAGGGACAGGAGATCTTGGAAAAACCCAATAATCTTGGCCTTAGACCAGGAATAATGTCTTAATTCTTTCACTAAAATTTGAGCACAAGTCCAAATCTATCTCAAACAAATCCCTGATCAAGTTACTTTCAGGGGATTGGCGCATGGCCTCATCTTCCACGTGGCTCCAGCAAGTGCACAAAAATTTAAAACAAGCCAACAAGTCATAGAATTAAGACATTTCATGACGAAACTTTTGTACACCAAGACACCTTTCAGCTTCCTTATGAATAGCAACACAAAAACAATAAAACTATCATTTTCAACCAGCATTACCTGGCTTCTGACGTCATTCACATATGGTGTTCTGCAACCAAAAGTCTACATATTTATGCTAATTAACCAATTAATCAATTACCTGGAGCACATCTGTTAAGCTGTTTTGTTTGCAAACAAATAACCAAAACCAGTAATTAAAACAAAGCAGTGTGATTGGCTGTTGTGAGCTGTAAGGTCTTAACAAGAGTTTAGCAATTAAAATAAATAAAGTTTGTTGTGTTTGTTTGGTCCGCGGGGCGTTTTCAGACGGAGCCACGCCCACAGAACGTGAGACCGGGCGTTGTCAGACGCGACCACGTCCACAGGACGTCCAGTCAAGTCTGTGTGGATTTAGACACTGTGCTAGCCATGAGCTAACGAGAACGCGGCTTTTCATTTTTGTCACCATAATTCAAGGTTTGGCGGAGTTGTTACCGAGGTTAGTACGTTTTCGGTAACCGGTAGGTGATGTTAGCTATGTGTACAGGCGCGGTCTGTTTTTACGGCGTGTTGTTAACCGCTTTATTTAATGCTCGTTAGCTTCTTGCTAATGTGTCCGCCCTTTGCTGGCTAGCCGGGGAGCTTATCTGACGCTGGGGTTTGAAAGGATCGGGTGAACATCTGTTGCTTGGTATTCAGTTTATGAATTTGGCCTTTTTGTGGATTATCTGAGCCACCCTTTGAATTTTAAATGAGTGTTAGGTCAGGGTTCTAGCTTCGCAGGTTAGCCTGTTATCTACTTCACTCAATGTAACTAGCTAGTTTGCCTGCAAGGTCTCATTATGTTCCAGCTAAATTAGTAATAAGTTAACCGTGGTTCTTATGGGCCGTGCACCGCTGATTTAACCGTATTGATCCGGTTGCCTGTTGTAAATAACATGATCGCTTTCTCTCCTAACAGTCATGTTCACTGTGCCAAATAGTTCGCTGGTTACTCAGCAGATAAGATGACGTTTGCGTTACACCCAGTTGTTATGTTATTGTGATATTTATTGCTGTAACAGTGTTTGTATTTTTTTGTTTTCATTTTTATTTAGCAAAGTTCAATTCAAGTGCATCATGTAAATGCATTTAAAAAAAATCCACGGAAGACACAAGAAAAAGGAAGAAAAACAAATTTGTAATTGTGATCACAACTTTGACATCTTTGGAGTTTGTTTCCAACAGTGTTTGTACCAGGGTTACTTAAAAAGGTTTAAAGCAGATTTTCATTAAATTTGGTGATATTATCGACCTGACCATTTGGGGATTTTTTTAAAATGACTTTTTAGCAGAGGGATTTTGAGTTTTAAACTTCTCCCAAAAAAAAAAAACAGTCATGGCAGAAACAAGCTACTTTTACTCAAATGGGCTGCTGTATTAGAAACTCATTCAATGTTTTAAAATGCTCAATTAAACTAAGGAAAATGTTTGCTTTGGGTGGTTAATAGATAGATATGACATCTGGTGGATAGTTGGGATTTCTGGGCTGATTTACTGCTTTGAAACACTTTTGCAGAAACATTCACTGTTTTGAATAACTTGTCAAACTGCCCATTTTCTTGACAGTGGAATTTCCCTCCAAATGAATTCCATCTCGGTTCATGGGACAATCTCCTTTTTCCTTTGTTCATTAAATCTGGTGGAGATGTGGGTCCATGAAGAATCCATTTTAGATTTGGAGCAGATCTGGGTAGATGTTTCTGTCGATATATCCCCTCTACTCTACATATCTGTTTTTAACTGTCAATAGTTACAGCTAGAATTTTTTTAAATAAACATTCTTTGGAATAGTTTCAGAAATCTGTAGACAGCTTTTGACAGATTTTTGAAACTATGAGAGTGATGAGTGAGTTTCAAAAATCTCTATCTTGATATGAGTTCAGAGCCCAGTGTTGGAACTTTGTACTGCAGTGGTTAATGAAAGTTCGCCATACTGATGTTTTTAAGTACTTTAACTCTGTTGAAACCTGACATTTTAAGTGTTTGGGAGTGATCGATCTTCTTGTTGAAGTTGCTGTGTCTGTATGGTTACTTAATAGAATGGAGTGTAATTTGGATTTAAAATGCCTTCCTATAAACAGATTCATTTCCTTTCTCTCCGGATTAAAGGGATGGTGCTAAATTGTAATATGGATTTAGAGCACACATGGCCCCCTATTGCTAATTTAGTTTAATGACATATTGGCTGCGTTCTCATCTCAATCGCTATTCCCCAGAGCTATGTGCAGGCATGTGATAGGAAAGGGCATTAGTGTCTAATATTGGATATTGGACAGTGGACATCATTTCCTATAATCCTGTGCAGTCCAATATGTGATCCACCACATTCATTCATTCATCTTCTACCGCTTAGTCCAATTAAGGGTCACGGGGGGCTGGAGCCTATCCCAGCAGTCATAGAGCGCAAGGCGGGGTACACCCAGGACAGGACGCCGGTCCGTCGCAGGGCCACAAATAGACAAACAAACACAGACACACACACACACCTACGGACAATTTCTTATTTAAAGATACCAATCCACCTTAACCCACATGTCTTTGGATGTGGGAGGTAACCGGAGCACCCGGAGGAAACCCACGCAAACACGGGGAGAACATGCAAACTCCACACAGAAAGGCCACGGGAATTGAACCCACGACCTACTTGCTGTGAGGCAAGCCACTAAGCCACCGTGCTGCCCATGATCCACCACATCACTCTTGTATTTGTCAGATGATATTCATGCATGTCAAATTTTGAAAAATGCAGCTAGATGATAGTCACAAGTCATCTGTGTAGTGGAAAAACTGAAGACCTACGTGGAACCTCTTAAATTTTATGAGGAAAATTTCTGGAGGAATTGTGATTAGAAGTACATTAAGTGTTGGATTGTTTTGTGTGTGTGTGTGTGTGTGTGTGTGTGTGTGTGTGTGTGTTCTGATCTGTCTCGCTGTGCAGGTTACATCAAATTTACATTCTATTCACAATTCTTTTTTAATAGCCCATTCATTTAAAGGCTTTTTTTCAGCACTTCAGACTGGTTTAAAAGGGGGGGGGGGAGCTAAATTTCTTTGTCCTTAATAGCCA
The DNA here is from genome assembly GCF_902500255.1 of Thalassophryne amazonica. NCBI lineage: Eukaryota > Metazoa > Chordata > Actinopteri > Batrachoidiformes > Batrachoididae > Thalassophryne > Thalassophryne amazonica. The sequence goes on along the minus strand of NC_047103.1, from coordinate 19,308,234 downwards.
TGTCCAGAAATTCATCCCACTGACTCTCATGTAGTATGAGAGCAGAACTTTCTCCAACAGCTGGGAAATCTTTTTTTGTTTGTTTTTGTTCTCCACAGGAATAATCATTCTTCTACCCCGCTGCAGTTTGACTCTGATCTGATTCTGTGGTGTTTGTTCTTCTCTTCACCTCCCGCTCCACCTGAATTCTGCTTGCTCTGACGCTCAGATCGTTTGGTAGAGCCATGGCAGCTGCTAAACCAAAAGGGCAGAACTCTCTTGCCCTTCATAAAGTGATTATGGTGGGAAGTGGCGGAGTTGGCAAGTCAGCTCTCACGCTCCAGTTCATGTATGATGAGGTGAGCGATTGTGTCTAGGTTTCAGTTTGTATGTGTGAATGTTTGTAACTGTGCTTTGCTGGTATGATGGGTTTTTTTTTTTTTTTTTTTGGTAAGCTTAATCATGATTAGTATTGTTTGTTTCCCTGTAGTTTGTGGAGGACTATGAACCCACCAAGGCAGACAGTTACAGGAAGAAAGTGGTGCTGGATGGAGAGGAGGTACAAATCGACATCCTTGACACAGCTGGACAGGAAGACTACGCAGCCATCCGGGATAACTACTTCCGCAGTGGCGAGGGTTTTCTCTGTGTATTTTCCATTACAGAACTGGAATCATTCGCAGCTACAGTGGACTTCAGGTAGAAGTGTGTGTGTGTGTGTGTGTGTGTGTGAGAGAGACCTGAATTCACATTTGTAGGCTCTCCCTACAGGGAAGCCCTGTCTTTCTTCAGGTGCCCTTCAGGTGGAGTGGGTATTATAGTAGCATTATCTCTGTAGTACACATGCTACCAGGTGGTTGGGATTGCCCTGCAGTTACAGCAATTTTCTGATCATATATTTCACAAGAGGCAACATCTGTATTCTGCAAGCAATGGAGGTTTGTGATCAAGCACTTAAAAACAACAACAAAAAAACTCCAAATAGAATAATTCTGTTTTCATTCTTGTTTAAAATGCCCACAATGTAAAAATTGAGAGAACCAACTCTGACTAATAGGTAGAATAACTAACCTTCCTGAGATATGTCTGGTGTGCTAAACCTATACTCAGTATGCTGGTAACAGCTGATATCCACAGGATTACCTAATATGTAACAAATGTTTCTGGTGGCATTTGCCAGGATTTTCAGTCATTCAGCTTGTGAAAACTAGTGGTGACTTCCTGCATTTGTGTGTGTGTTTGGGGGGGGGGGGGGTCTTGTTTATTTTGCTGTCATTGTATGGCTAACAGGAGTAAACTCTTATCAGTTTGTGCTTCTGCACTTGGTATCTTGGGTGTCAGTGTACAACCCCTGGCAAAAATTATGGAATCACCAGCCTCTGAGGATGTTCATTCAGTTGTTTAATTTTGTAGAAAAAAAGCAGATCACAGACATGACACAAAACTAAAGTCATTTCAAATGGCAACTTTCTGGCTTTAAGAAACACTATAAGAAATCAGGAAAAAAAGATTGTGGCAGTCAGTAATGGTTACTTTTTTAGACCAAGCAGAGGAAAAAAATATGGAATCACTCAATTGAGGAAAAAATTATGGAATCACCCTGTAAATTTTCATCCCCAAAACTAACACCTGCATCATATCAGATCTGCTCGTTAGTCTGCATCTAAAAAGGAGTGAACACACCTTGGAGAGCTGTTGCACCAAGTGGACTGACATGAATCATGGCTCCAACACGAGAGATGTCAATTGAAACAAAGGAGAGGATTATCAAACTCTTAAAAGAGAGTAAATCATCATGCAATGTTGCAAAAGATGTTGGTTGTTCACAGTCAGCTGTGTCTAAACTCTGGACCAAATACAAACATGGGAAGGTTGTTAAAGGCAAACATACTGGTAGACCAAGGAAGACGTCAAAGCGTCAAGACAGAAAACTTAAAACAATATGTCTCAAAAATCGAAAAATGCACAACAAAACAAATGAGGAACGAATGGGAGGAAACTGGAGTCAACGTCTGTGACCGAACTGTAAGAAACCACCTAAAGGAAATGGGATTTACATACAGAAAAGTTAAACGAAAGCCATCATTAACACCTAAAGAGAAAAAAAACAAGGTTACAATGGGCTAAGGAAAAGCATTCGTGGACTGTGGATGACTGGATGAAAGTCATATTCATTGATGAATCTCGAATCTGCATTGGGCAAGGTGATGATGCTGGAACTTTTGTTTGGTGCCATTCCAATGAGATTTATAATGACTGCCTGAAGAGAACATGTAAATTTCCACAGTCATTGATGATATGGGGCTGCATGTAAGGTAAAGGCACTGGGGAGATGGCTGTCATTACATCATCAATAAATGCACAAGTTTACGTTGATATTTTGGACAATTGAAAGGATGTTTGGGGATGTTTCAAGATGATAATGCATCTTGCCATAGAGCAAAAACTGCGAAAACATTCCTTGT
>NC_047103.1:19273290-19300790 GCF_902500255.1 Thalassophryne amazonica | reverse complement strand
GTTGTTTTTCTTATCTCAGCCAGAGCTTAAATTTCATGCCATTCCAATTGGATTCACACAAATGCACAGTAGTTATGAACACAAGTCAAACTTCTGTTTCCTTTTTCTTTCATATGAACTGGTGTAATATAAGTGCACTGTTAGTTTTACCCCCTTTGAGTCACTTTCTTTGCATATGTAAATGCATTGATCGTTAGCCTTAAATCTGTGAGTGATGTTGTGACACTTGAACCTTTTCACTCTTAACATTTCAGATCTTTTTACCTCAGTAGGCTAATGAGTTTGATTACTTTTAACGATGCAGGAATCCCTGGTGCTGTGATAAAGGTGATTTCTTAACACTACATCTTTTACATTTTGTTATTAACACATTGAAATAAATTGCTTCCAGTCGTGTAAAAGTTGATTTCTTTGCCAGTTTTCTGTCATCTGGCTCTGTTATTAATGATAACCTTGTACTTTCTTTTTTAACTGTAGCTCTTAATTGGGGTGAAAATAGGAATAAACTCGCGAATAAATTATCTTGAAAGTGAAAGCTGCAGTGTGAAAACTGATGTATGGTGGGACATGTCCAACAAGGTTCTTGTAGTCACCAAAGAAAAATGTTAGATCGTGCAAACGTGCCCATCCTTAAAGTGAGTGACAGCTGGGTGCAGTGTGTGAGAAAGCTGAACACTCCGCTGCACCGGTTTGCAAATGTGTGCTCTTTATATATGATATAAGCGCAGGTTGGAGTTGTAAAGCGAAGTGAAGGTACCTCGTGATTTAGCCTGTGAAAGAAATGCAAATTAATGATGGCTTTAGTAATTGTGTGAAACGCATCACTGTTGCCTCTCTGTCCATTGTGAATGTGAATAATCCTCCCAGCCTGTTTAATGAATCCATGCTGTTGGGTGTCAGTAATGTGTCAAGACATCAGCGACGTTGTATTTTATATGTAGCGTTCCTCTACTTAACATCTCAGTTTTACACCTGATATGTTTTCTTTATTTTTCTCGTTCACTTTAAGGAAGTAAAGATTGAAGCAGTGTAAGAAATTGCCAAAAGGAGAATGCAACGCATGATTAACAGCTAAATTACGCTGACCAAAGCGCACTGTGATGTTTGTCCCTCAGTTTCTGTTATTTGTATTTTTCCCCTCCTCCACTACAAACATCATTTTATTTTACTCTCATCTGTACATTGTTCAAGAATAAATGTGTTCTGTTAACTGCTCATAGGTACTGGGACAAGATGTGAATTTCTAACATTTTTAACAAAGAGGATGCCCAACAGTAGAATCTATGCAAAAATGACTGTTGTAAATGAGAAGAAAACAAAATGAAACTGGAACAGTCCAAAGCATCGGTGAGTGTGACTTCAAAGAGTTTTCAGTGCTGCACAAGTGCTTAAGCCGGAATGCTTCTCGGAGATTTGGCAGAAATGTAGTATAGTGGTGGTTCCCAACTGTTTTTTGTTTTGTTTTTTCCCTTGTGCCCCCCCCCCCCCCAAAAAAAAAAATGGGGCAGAATCCTACGTTGGGAACTACACTCTAAATAAATAAATGTTATATTTACTTAACCTACAGTAGTTATGTCAACCAGTTCCACAAAACATGGTTGTTCAAACAGGAAAGCAAATTGTTAAAATGAATGGAATATTACAGGAACTCAGAAACAGAAAATACAGACAAATACAGTGATCCTTAATTTTCCTTTGACTTGCATTACACTGCAGATAGTATGAAGCCAACATTTCATATTTTGTGTGGTGAATTAAAGTTCATTTAATGTACACTTACCAGTCAAACGTTTGGACAGTTGCCAAACTCATGACTGGTTGTGTACCTCCATTCCTATATTTAAGGCCTACAACTAGTGAGGGAAAACAGTGCAACTTCTGTCTGTTGCATCACCAGTTATATAGCTTTTTGATGAAGTGGTATGAAATAGAATTTTCTTTAAAAGACTGAAAAATTTCAACTCTAACTTGCTATGTGATGCATGTGAAACCTAGATTTGATATGCTTTCCAGTCCTGGATTTCAATCCAACATGAAGCCGTGAACGGCAATGCAACAGCCAAATTTTTCACCATTCCCAGCTTCTCTACTGACACCTACAGAAGCCCATAGCTCCTTCAGAGTTGTCTGCATGTCTTGGTGGCTTTCCTTACAAGTCTCCTTCCAGCATGGTCACTCAAATTTTGAGAATTGGTTACTTGACACAGATTTATCATGCTGTTTAGATTTCTTAGTGGTTGCTGTAATTGAAGTCAGACATATTCAGTGACTTGGAAATGTTCATGTAGTGGGGAGGTGATGGGCTTGAGACCAAAAGATCCTTGGTTCAAATCCCAGCCGGACTGGGAAATCACTAAGGGCCCTTGGGCAAGGTCCTTAATCCCCTAGTTGCTCCCGGTGTGTAGTGAGCGTCTTGTATGGCAGCACTCTGAAATTGGGGTGAATTTGAGGCATAATTGTAAAGCGCTTTGAGCATCTGATGCAGATGGAAAAGCACTATATAAATGGAGTCCATTTAGTTGCCCACTGCCTGTCTCAAGAAAACTGGCTGTAAAAGTGATGAGTTAATTCTGATATTTTGAAGGATTTACTCTTGTTCCAACATTCTGGAATGTGTTGCAGGAATGAAATTAAGATGACCTCAAAAAACATGAAAAATATTGGGTTTGTACCATCTGCAATGAATTCAATGCTTATTTTGTTTTTATTAGATTTTTTTGTTTTAGTTTTTATTTTCCCTATCGTCCAACCTTTTCTAATTCAGAGTTGTATGTTTCCCATTAAAACAACAAAGTTTGATGGGACCAGTTAACCTAAGTAGTTTAAGTAAATGCAGCATTTCATGTTTGGAATGTGGGGATGAAGAAAAAAAACTTTCAAAAGTTGTGAACAGGTTTATATTTTAAAATACTTTTTTATGGTGTCATTCATGAATTTCTGGTTTTGATCGCATTTCTTTTTTTCTCAGATGTAGTTAAGTGTGTTGTTCTTCTGTATTAAACCACAGATGGAAGTTTATTGCGTAACAAAAATCCAACGATTAGCTGGAATCTGTTATGAGGAAAATTTAAACCCCATAACCTTAGGAATCCACATCCTCGGGCCATTTAGAATTTAAAAATGTTCTAAGGGCTAACCTCCAGGGCCCCTGAAATGCAGATAGATAATGACATAAAAATGTCTTTTTATTACAAACCGTCCTCAGCTTGTGGCCATTAAATTTGGTGTCTTCAATGAGGATTGCAGAAGCTATATCGTGCTCGCTTACTTTTAACATTGATTCTTTTAACGCTTATTCTAACTTCCCTGCTTTTTTTCAGAATCTGATTAGACTTTTTCTGGTCTTAATGTATATTTTTAACATGCTTGGTGGCACAAATACTATGTGTTTTTAACATGATACTAAATCAGTTGGTGTGAAAGCTATGAGCGTACTGTTCTCCTGGCTGTTTTACCTTTTGTATAAATACCATTTGAATTTAAAATAAAAAGATGGTTTTATGAGTACCATCAGTTAAATATTTTCTTCATGTTGACTTATTTTTAAACATAAACCACTAATGTAGCCTGTCTGTTTGTGAATGGAAGAGGTGACGCTTACATTTCTTTATTTTTGTGAGTTATTTGGAAAAAATGCAAATAAAGTGAATATTACGAGTAACGTTTTAGAAATGTGTGCAGATTGTCTTTTTGAGGTGCTTCAATGATCCTAAGTGCTCGTCATTTTGTGCTTGTGGCAGTCTGTTGCTGGTCCAAAAAAAGTTGCACGATGATGCTGTCTGATTAGATTAGAACTTTATTGATCCCTTGGGAAGACTCCCTCAGGGAAATTGAGGTTCCAGCAGCACACAGGGTAAGAAGCACACAGTATCAAAAGTAAAAAAGAAAAACAGTTTGCAAACATAAATACCAGACATACTGGTTTACTGGCTACTATGGTTCCTCTCATTCCCGACCTGTTGTTTGGTTTATTAAAGACAGCTGAGCCCACAGACTAGGCTAAAATCCAGGATCTATTTAATCTCATCCCTTATTAGTGCAGCAGATAACTGAAACAATCATGCAAATGGTGATGCTAATACGATTAATAAATGGAATAGTTTTGATTATGTTGAATGTTTGGTCTCCAAAGTAAAGGTCAAACAAGGTCAGTGTCCATTGGATTCTATGACATGCGACATATGTTACCCCGGAACATAACTAAGCATGATACATGGTCCAAACAATTCCTTTTTTTAAATCGTTACCTCAACAAATAATTTGTCATTTGTTACCAAAATCGTTTTTTCAAAATGATTTGAGCATTTTTAATTTTGACCCCTGTGTAATTCTTTAACTGATCCCTACCTGGCCGTCTTTTGAACATTCAAGTGACCAGTCGTATTGTTCAAAAGAGTAATGTCTAAGGAGTATTTGTGCCAACTTTGGTGCTTGTATCACCATTTGCATGATTTTGCTCTAAATATTCTCTTAGCCGCTGCACATATCTCAGTCAGCAGTCACGGCAAACAGAAATCAAGTTATTCCACTCCCAACCACACACATTCAACTAGACCCACTGTTTTGATTTAAACACCTGTGATCATTAATTTCAATCATTTTAGATAAATTATGATTTTAGATGACGCAATCATTAGATAAATTAGTTTCCCATGGAGTACATACATGTACATCCCATATGAATAGAAATACACAAAGAGTAACATGATGTCCCTTTATTGAATAAGGATAAATCAAGTAAACCATCAGCGTCATTCAAAACAGAAGTCACATAGTGACTCCACAAGATAGAAAGCACGAATCAAAGCATACCATACAACACAAGAACAAATACACATTCAAAGGTCTGTAAATAATACACCCTGCACATCTGCACCCTGAAATAAATGAGGACAAATCCATACATGACGAATGAATGCAGTAGCCTCCCTGCAACCTTGTATACAGCAGAAACATTATAAGAGGCCACATCAGTTTAAACTGAATAAAAAAAAACTAATTCCCCTGCCACTGCAGGCCATATTTAACTGAAATTCACAGCATGCATGTTAACAAAAATAATTTAACACATTGGTCCCTGATCAGCCGACCACTGTCGCCATCATGGAAGATAGCAGGACAGTCCCAGTCCATGTGTGATAGCACTCTGGGGACGTTCTTCCTCAGGCAGGTCACACTGTCAAGGACAGCACAGGTCACAGTGATGTCAGATGCCCTCAAAGGGCTGACCCTTAAGTTGTGAAGACAGTGAAAGCGTGCCTTCAAGGGGTCAAAGGTCATTTTGATCCTGGCCCTTGTCCTGGCATGCTTGCAGGCCTGCTGTGCTTCCTGAGGATCTGTATATGGTATCAGGAGAAAAGGCTGGCAGGTGTGTATCCCCTGTACCCCAGCAACACACCACAGAATTCACCTGTCAATACAGAATGTCGCCATCATGACCTCAGAGTGACACTGTCAACACAGCCATGGTGTAAAAAGTGGTTATTAATAGAGGTTGTATGGATCAGCTTGTGATTGGTGCTGATAGATTCCAAAGGTCCAAAAGACTCGGGAGTCATGAACTGTACCAGGCCACTTTGCCACAACATTGCTGATCAGACAAGTCAGCATTGCAGACCATCTGAAACTCTAAGATGAAGATTATTAAACCAAGTGTTCATTAATTAACTATATCCAAAAACTATATTCACCTGAACATTAATGCTGTGAAAGGATTTCCTATTCACAAAATCTACCTCATGGGCACCTTCTGAATACAATGTACAATTGTGCATTGTTAAGCATTACATAATCTGGGCACTTAGCATTTTGCAGGATGCTCTTGTATTTAATCTCAACTTGCTGCCATGTCCATTTTGGCACAGTCACATTTAATCTACACACACACACACACACGTGGGTGTGTATAGATTGTGTTTTTCCACCTACAAAGGATGGAGAGGTCTGTATTTTTTATTGTAGGTACACTTCAACTGTGAGAGACAGAATTAAAAAAAAAAAAATTCAGAAAATTACATTGTATGATTTTTAAATAATTCATTTGCATTTTATTGCATGAATTAAGCATTTGATGCAATTGGAAAAACAGACCTTAATATTTGGTACAGAAACCTTTGATGTAACTATAGAGGTCAGATGTTTCCTGTAGTTCTTGACCAAGTTCGCACGCTGCAGCAGGGATTTTGGTCCAATCCTCCACACAGATCTTGTCCAGGAGTGATAATTTTATACATTTCAATTAGGTGACCCCTAATTCTTCTAGACCTAGAGCAGGGATCTGCGACCTGTGGCTCTTTAACCCCTCCGCAGGGGCTCCCTGTACCTTAAAGGGCCTGTGTCCGTATTTTTGTTATTTATTTATTTTTTTTCTGTTTGGCAGCCTATTTTAATTGGAAAATCTCAGAACATTTCACGCCGTAATGTAACTATCTGTAGCACCTTTGTAGGCAACAAATCACACGGACTATCTTCACAATAGTGAGAACTTTGTTTTTGGACTCAGATGCTACATTCTGCTCAGTGAGGGTGAGCACATCAGTGCATGTGAGACAGCAAGCACAGAGCAGCGAGAGAAGATTTTAGCCCGAAAGTGGAGCAACATTTTAAGAAAAAAACAAACAAACTGTAGAGTCACCTTATTTCTCGCTGCACTTTCACGACTGGTACTGATGGTGCCATCCTGTTCACACTGTGTGTGTGTCAGCGACAATTATGCTGAATTTGAGATGATGCTAATGTCAATTTATGCATTAAACATCTTAACAGAGAAAAGAAATGGGCAAAATTCCTTAGAAAATGAGAAATTACAGTGCATCTGGAAAGTATTTACAGCGCTTCACTTTTTCCACATTTTGTTGTTACAGCCTTATTCTAAAATAAAGTAAATTCATTTTTCCTCAAATTTTGCTCACAACACCCCATAATGACAACATGAAAAAAGTTTTTCTTTTTAATTTTTGCAAATGTATGAAAAATAAAAATGTAAGACATCACATGTACATAAGTATTCACATTCTTTGCTTAATACTTTGTTGATGCACCTTTGGCAGCATTAGGGCAGTGCAGTCTCGTTTGAACCCTGCGTGATATAGCGGGATTTGACCACTGCTCTTGTTACACAATATACACAGAATAACTTCACATGGAAAAATGGTGTACTGTTTTGTTTTTGGCTGCAATCACCGAGGCAGTTGCGAAAAGTGCATTTTTTTTTTAAGTTCCTAGTGGAGAAGGGAAGACGAGCCAAATGGAAGAGGATGTGTCGGTAAGTGTTAGCCTAAACAGGTAACCAGAGTAGGTGCATTCTCTTGCTTGCACAACCGCCTCCACGTGTTTGAGCTCCGAGTCTTAAACAAACTGCAACACATGCCTACTTTCCACCGCATTGTCACTTTTTTTAATTTATTTTATTTTATTTTTTTTGCATTTTCACTTTGTTTGCATGTAATCTGCCCCAAAATTCGGCGAAAGTGCCGTGTTTCTGTCCCAGGAAGTAGAGAAATTACATCATATGTGTCATATTTTATCCCTTTAGCACTCGCCCTCATACAAGACTGATCTGCGCAATTACAGCTTCAAGTCTTCTAGAATATGTTGCTACAAGCTTGGTGCACCTATTTTTGTGCAGTTTCGTCCATTCCTCTTTGCAGCACCTCTCAAGCTCCATCAGGTTGGATGGGGAGTGTCAGTGCACAGACATTTTCAGATCTCTCCAGAGATGTTCAATCAGATTCAGGTCTGGGTTCTGACTGGGTCACTCAAGGACATTCACAGAGTTGTCCTGAAGCCACTCCTTTGATATCTTGGCTATGTGTTTAGGGTCATTGTCCTGCTGAAAGATGAACCGCCGCCCCAGTCTGAGGTCAAGAGCGCTCTGGAGCAGGTTTTCAACCAGGATGTACTGACTAGTCTCCCAGTTCCTGCCGCTAAAAACATCCCCACAGCAATCAATCAATCAATTTTTTTATATAGCGCCAAATCACAACAAACAGTTGCCCCAAGGCGCTTTATATTGTAAGGCAAGGCCATACAATAATTATGTAAAACCCCAACGGTCAAAACGACCCCCTGTGAGCAAGCACTTGGCTACAGTGGGAAGGAAAAACTCCCTTTTAACAGGAAGAAACCTCCAGCAGAACCAGGCTCAGGGAGGGGCAGTCTTCTGCTGGGACTGGTTGGGGCTGAGGGAGAGAACCAGGAAAAAGACATGCTGTGGAGGGGAGCAGAGATCGATCACTAATGATTAAATGCAGAGTGGTGCATACAGAGCAAAAAGAGAAAGAAACAGTGCATCATGGGAACCCCCCAGCAGTCTACGTCTATAGCAGCATAACTAAGGGATGGTTCAGGGTCACCTGATCCAGCCCTAACTATAAGCTTTAGCAAAAAGGAAAGTTTTAAGCCTAATCTTAAAAGTAGAGAGGGTGTCTGTCTCCCTGATCTGAATTGGGAGCTGGTTCCACAGGAGAGGAGCCTGAAAGCTGAAGGCTCTGCCTCCCATTCTACTCTTACAAACCCTAGGAACTACAAGTAAGCCTGCAGTCTGAGAGCGAAGCGCTCTATTGGGGTGATATGGTACTACGACATGATGTGCCTGGTTCGTCCAGACATGACACCTGGCATTCCTGCCAAAGAGTTCAATCTTTATCTCATCAGACCAGAGAATTTTATTTCTCATGGTCTGAGAGTCCTTTGGGTGCCTTTTGGCAAACTCCAGGCGGGCTGCCATGTACCTTTTACTAAGGAGTGGCTTCTGTCTGGTCACTCTATCATACAGGTCTAATTAGTGGATTGCTGCAGAGATGGTTGCCCTTCTCAAAGGTTCTCTCTCCACAGAGGAATGCTGGAGCTCTGACAGAGTGGCCATCAGGTTCTTGGTCACCTTCCTGACTAAGGCCCTTCTCCCTGGATAGCTCAGTTTAAACAGGCGGCCAGCTCCAGGAAGAGTCCTGGTGGATTTGAACTTCTTCCATTTATGGATGATGGAGGTCACTGTGCTCATTGGGACCTTCAAAGCAGCAGAAATGTTTCTGTACCCTTCCCCAGATTTGTATTTCGAGACAATCCTGTCTTGGAGGTCTACAGACAATTCCTTTGACTTCATGCTTGGTTTGTGCTCTGACATGCTGTCAACTGTGGGACTTTATATGTAGACAGGTGTGTGTTTTTCCAAATCATGTCCAATCAAATTAATTTACCCCAGGTGTAGCAACATCTCAAGTATGACTGGTTGAAACATAATGCACCGGAGCTTAGTTTTGAGCTTCATGGGATGTGATGGTCTCGTGGTTAAGCGTTGGACTTCAGACGAAAGGATCCTTGGTTCAAATCCCAGCCTGACTGGAAAATCACAAAGGGTCCTTGGGCAAGGTTCAACATAGCTTTTGCACAAAATTAGGAAAGATCCTTTATCAGTGTAAGAAGAGGATCAAAGGAGCAAATCGAGGACCAAATTTAAAAACTCGGGGTTGATGAGTGATTTAAGGTCAAAATCAGCTCTCCGGCCTGAGTGGTTGTTGAAATACAGCCAAGGCACAGTTCTTTGGGGTCAAAGGTCAGACAAAGTTTCCGATCATTTCAGGGGAAATATTTAATTGGAGCAAATTAAAAAGAAAAAAAACCTTGGGTCTCTGATTAACTTGAAGGCCACATCTCACACTCAACACTATCTTTGAAAAAATTATATACCAGATTATAAATCACTACTTCCAACTCTTTAATTTGTGCGAATCCTGATAAAGCTGATAAAAGTACAAAAAAAAAAAGCCAGAGTCCATCTGAAAAATGCACAACAGATTGACACAGCCAGTTTGATCCATAATCAATCAATCAATCAATTTTTTTTATATAGCGCCAAATCACAACAAACAGTTGCCCCAAGGCGCTTTATATTGTAAGGCAAGGCCATACAATAATTATGTAAAACCCCAACGGTCAAAACGACCCCCTGTGAGCAAGCACTTGGCTACAGTGGGAAGGAAAAACTCCCTTTTAACAGGAAGAAACCTCCAGCAGAACCAGGCTCAGGGAGGGGCAGTCTTCTGCTGGGACTGGTTGGGGCTGAGGGAGAGAACCAGGAAAAAGACATGCTGTGGAGGGGAGCAGAGATCGATCACTAATGATTAAATGCAGAGTGGTGCATACAGAGCAAAAAGAAAAAGAAACAGTGCATCATGGGAACCCCCCAGCAGTCTACGTCTATAGCAGCATAACTAAGGGATGGTTCAGGGTCACCTGATCCAGCCCTAACTATAAGCTTTAGCAAAAAGGAAAGTTTTAAGCCTAATCTTAAAAGTAGAGAGGGTGTCTGTCTCCCTGATCTGAATTGGGAGCTGGTTCCACAGGAGAGGAGCCTGAAAGCTGAAGGCTCTGCCTCCCATTCTACTCTTACAAACCCTAGGAACTACAAGTAAGCCTGCAGTCTGAGAGCGAAGCGCTCTATTGGGGTAATATGGTACTACGAGGTCCCTAAGATAAGATGGGACCTGATTATTCAAAACCTTATAAGTAAGAAGAAGAATTTTAAATTCTATTCTAGAATTAACAGGAAGCCAATGAAGAGAGGCCAATATGGGTGAGATATGCTCTCTCCTTCTAGTCCCCGTCAGTACTCTAGCTGCAGCATTTTGAATTAACTGAAGGCTTTTTAGGGAACTTTTAGGACAACCTGATAATAATGAATTACAATAGTCCAGCCTAGAGGAAATAAATGCATGAATTAGTTTTTCAGCATCACTCTGAGACAAGACCTTTCTGATTTTAGAGATATTGCGTAAATGCAAAAAAGCAGTCCTACATATTTGTTTAATATGCACTTTGAATGACATATCCTGATCAAAAATGACTCCAAGATTTCTCACAGTATTACTAGAGGTCAGGGTAATGCCATCCAGAGTAAGGATCTGGTTAGACACCATGTTTCTAAGATTTGTGGGGCCAAGTACAATAACTTCAGTTTTATCTGAGTTTAAAAGCAGGAAATTAGAGGTCATCCATGTCTTTATGTCTGTAAGACAATCCTGCAGTTTAGCTAATTGGTGTGTGTCCTCTGGCTTCATGGATAGATAAAGCTGGGTATCATCTGCGTAACAATGAAAATTTAAGCAATACCGTCTAATAATACTGCCTAAGGGAAGCATGTATAAAGTGAATAAAATTGGTCCTAGCACAGAACCTTGTGGAACTCCATAATTAACTTTAGTCTGTGAAGAAGATTCCCCATTTACATGAACAAATTGTAATCTATTAGACAAATATGATTCAAACCACCGCAGCGCAGTGCCTTTAATACCTATGGCATGCTCTAATCTCTGTAATAAAATTTTATGGTCAACAGTATCAAAAGCAGCACTGAGATCTAACAGAACAAGCACAGAGATGAGTCCACTGTCCGAGGCCATAAGAAGATCATTTGTAACCTTCACTAATGCTGTTTCTGTACTATGATGAATTCTAAAACCTGACTGAAACTCTTCAAATAGACCATTCCTCTGCAGATGATCAGTTAGCTGTTTTACAACTACCCTTTCAAGAATTTTTGAGAGAAAAGGAAGGTTGGAGATTGGCCTATAATTAGCTAAGATAGCTGGGTCAAGTGATGGCTTTTTAAGTAATGGTTTAATTACTGCCACCTTAAAAGCCTGTGGTACATAGCCAACTAACAAAGATAGATTGATCATATTTAAGATCGAAGCATTAAATAATGGTAGGGCTTCCTTGAGCAGCCTGGTAGGAATGGGGTCTAATAAACATGTTGATGGTTTGGATGAAGTAACTAATGAGAATAACTCAGACAGAACAATCGGAGAGAAAGAGTCTAACCAAATACCGGCATCACTGAAAGCAGCCAAAGATAACGATACGTCTTTGGGATGGTTATGAGTAATTTTTTCTCTAATAGTTAAAATTTTGTTAGCAAAGAAAGTCATGAAGTCATTACTAGTTAAAGTTAATGGAATACTCAGCTCAATAGAGCTCTGACTCTTTGTCAGCCTGGCTACAGTGCTGAAAAGAAACCTGGGGTTGTTCTTATTTTCTTCAATTAGTGATGAGTAGAAAGATGTCCTAGCTTTACGAAGGGCTTTTTTATAGAGCAACAGACTCTTTTTCCAGGCTAAGTGAAGATCTTCTAAATTAGTGAGACGCCATTTCCTCTCCAACTTACGGGTTATCTGCTTTAAGCTACGAGTTTGTGAGTTATACCACGGAGTCAGACACTTCTGATTTAAAGCTCTCTTTTTCAGAGGAGCTACAGCATCCAAAGTTGTCTTCAATGAGGATGTAAAACTATTGACGAGATACTCTATCTCCCTTACAGAGTTTAGGTAGCTACTCTGCACTGTGTTGGTATATGGCATTAGAGAACATAAAGAAGGAATCATATCCTTAAACCTAGTTACAGCGCTTTCTGAAAGACTTCTAGTGTAATGAAACTTATTCCCCACTGCTGGGTAGTCCATCAGAGTAAATGTAAATGTTATTAAGAAATGATCAGACAGAAGGGAGTTATCAGGGAATACTGTTAAGTCTTCTATTTCCATACCATAAGTCAGAACAAGATCTAAGATATGATTAAAGTGGTGGGTGGACTCATTTACTTTTTGAGCAAAGCCAATAGAGTCTAATAATAGATTAAATGCAGTGTTGAGGCTGTCATTCTCAGCATCTGTGTGGATGTTAAAATCGCCCACTATAATTATCTTATCTGAGCTAAGCACTAAGTCAGACAAAAGGTCTGAAAATTCACAGAGAAACTCACAGTAACGACCAGGTGGACGATAGATAATAACAAATAAAACTGGTTTTTGGGACTTCCAATTTGGATGGACAAGACTAAGAGACAAGCTTTCAAATGAATTAAAGCTCTGTCTGGGTTTTGGATTAATTAATAAGCTGGAATGGAAGATTGCTGCTAATCCTCCACCCCGGCCCGTGCTACGAGCATTCTGACAGTTAGTGTGACTCGGGGGTGTTGACTCATTTAAACTAACATATTCATCCTGCTGTAACCAGGTTTCTGTTAGGCAGAATAAATCAATATGTTGATCAATTATTATATCATTTACCAACAGGGACTTAGAAGAGAGAGACCTAATGTTTAATAGACCACATTTAACTGTTTTAGTCTGTGGTGCAGTTGAAGGTGCTATATTATTTTTTCTTTTTGAATTTTTATGCTTAAATAGATTTTTGCTGGTTATTGGTAGTCTGGGAGCAGGCACCGTCTCTACGGGGATGGGGTAATGAGGGGATGGCAGGGGGAGAGAAGCTGCAGAGAGGTGTGTAAGACTACAACTCTGCTTCCTGGTCCCAACCCTGGATAGTCACGGTTTGGAGGATTTAAGAAAATTGGCCAGATTTCTAGAAATGAGAGCTGCTCCATCCAAAGTGGGATGGCTGCCGTCTCTCCTAACAAGACCAGGTTTTCCCCAGAAGCTTTGCCAATTATCTATGAAGCCCACCTCATTTTTTGGACACCACTCAGACAGCCAGCAATTCAAGGAGAACATGCGGCTAAACATGTCACTCCCGGTCTGATTGGGGAGGGGCCCAGAGAAAACTACAGAGTCCGACATTGTTTTTGCAAAGTTACACACCGATTCAATGTTAATTTTAGTGACCTCCGATTGGCGTAACCGGGTGTCATTACTGCCGACGTGAATTACAATCTTACCAAATTTACGCTTAGCCTTAGCCAGCAGTTTCAAATTTCCTTCAATGTCGCCTGCTCTGGCCCCCGGAAGACAATTGACTATGGTTGCTGGTGTCGCTAACTTCACATTTCTCAAAACAGAGTCGCCAATAACCAGAGTTTGATCCTCGGCGGGTGTATCGTCGAGTGGGGAAAAACGGTTAAAGATGTGAACGGGTTGGCGGTGTACACGGGGCTTCTGTTTAGGGCTACGCTTCCTCCTCACAGTCACCCAGTCGGCCTGCTTTCCCGGCTGCTCGGGATCTGCCAGGGGGGAACTAACGGCGGCTAAGCTACCTTGGTCCGCACCGACTACAGGGGCCTTGCTAGCTGTAGAATTTTCCACGGTGCGGAGCCGAGTCTCCAATTCGCCCAGCCTGGCCTCCAAAGCTACGAATAAGCTACACTTATTACAAGTACCATTACTGCTAAAGGAGGCCGAGGAATAACTAAACATTTCACACCCAGAGCAGAAAAGTGCGGGAGAGACAGGAGAAGCCGCCATGCTAAATCGGCTAAGAGCTAGTAGCTACGCTAAGCTAGCGGATTCCTAAAAACACGCAAAGCGAATAATGTGTAAATAATTTAGAGGTGATTCAGCAGAAGGAGTGCTTTAGTTAAGGCACGTAAAGATTACACTGGGAAACAAATCGTAATCTAGATAACTAGATCAATCTAACTGCGCAGATCAAACAGCTAACAGATACAGAAAAACACCGCTGTGCTCCGGAACAAGAAGTGATACAATACCGCAGTGAGAGCCGACCACCAGTAGAGTCAAGTAAAAAAGACATAATGATGATGTCTGAAAGTCATTACCTGTCTGAAAGTTGCTCCACCTGTGTCCACGAATGGAGAGAATAGAATCTGTGGTTAGATGCATGTTTTGAAGACCGTTCTCACGCTGCACTGGGCTTCAGTTCTGCAGTCTCCCATAGGCACTCAACACACACACACACAAAAATAAAAAAATAAAAAAAATAAAAATAAAAAAACCTCCCACTTTCCTCCTCAAAATATTATCTTTGCAAAATCTGTCCACCTTATAAACATCACTAGTCATGTGACTACATCCTCCTAAAACACACATTTTAACCATTCTGATGTATTCACCATCAAAGTCCACAAAATAACACACTTTAGAAAATTCAGTTTTTCCGATTCATTTCAATTGAAGTCCTCTAAAAGGGGCGTGACTTGGCCTAAATGATGTCATCAAAGTCCACATTCCTCACAGCTTCATGTTTCTAAGTATATCAGCAGCAGGTGAAATCAGGTCAAATTCTTCATGTTTATGACTTAATTTCTCAGGGCGCATAGCACCAAAAATAAAATGCAATACATCAATATTTTCATAATTCTTTATTTATTTAGAATAATGACGTTTTACTTACTAGTGATACGCACTTTAAGGTCAGAATCTGCTCTCTGGATTTCGTGGTTCCTGAAACATTAAAGGGCTATTTTCTGGGGTCAAAGGTCAAAACAGCTTTCTGCTCCTTTTAAAGGAAAATATTGAATTGGATCATAAAACTTACACTCTTATAGATTTCTGAGATATGATATTACGTCCACATTAACATGCATTTACATGCAGAATGCAGTCATTTGTTTTAATTTTATTCTTTCAATGTTGTCTGTGCAGGTGGTGCATTATTTTGAAGGCAGGGGTTTCCCTTTGAGGTGACGTTGTCTTTTGTCTGTTTACGTCATGTTTCGTCGACGAGTTTGATTGGTTCACGCCTTCGCACGGGGGGCCTGTGCTTGGAAAGCACACCGGGCCCAGAAGAAGAACACAACCGTTAGCCGCGCTGAAAACAAAGTTAGAACGTTTTGGAATTAATTCACGGAATTGTTTACCGATTTCACACGCAAAGGCATCTTGCCGTTTTGGGACAATACCTTGGCTACTGGGAGTAATAGCTCCCCTGGAAACGTGGAAGCGGGAGTGCGTTTTTAAATTTTTGTTTATTTTTTCTTAATCCGAGCATCCTGACGGAGTTTGTTGGAACTCCACGCAAGGAGAAAGGAGCGCTAGCTGCTAGTTAGCATCGGCTACTAACTTCCTCGTTGCTCGGCGAAGTTTGACAGAAAGACGGGGAAGTTTTTTTTTAAACTTCCACGTCAGTACTTGTTTGCTAATGGAATTACGCACTGGAACAGACCGCAACAAAGTCGAAGGAGAGTTTGTTCTATTTGGAGGCGCTTGGGGTATGAAGTGGAACTAGCTGGCGCTAGTTAGCTAGTGGTTGCTAGCTGGCAAAAGCGACTAGCATTGCTAGCTAATCTGGGAGATGTCGGAGCTGGAATACAATGGTTGAAGGTGGACTGCTGTTTAGTCTAAACGTTTTTATTGTGGATTAAAGGCGACTCACTATGATGGTATCATATAGTATGAAATAGCCGGTGGGCTAATCTTATTTGGGCTAACTCTAGAATGCTAGCGGTAGTTGTCTTTCCGATTGTGTTTTTGTTTTCGCTAGTTCACTAACCAGCTGGCCAAATGTTTTGTTCCGGGGCACAGATTAACTAGGTAAAGAATAGCGTGTATATTCCAAACAAACGTGTCATTGTCGTGTTTTGTACATAAATGCCTAACTCGGAGGTGCTTCGCGAGACTAGGGGACGGAGCCCCTCCACACAGAGAAATGCTAATCGACCGGGCAGGCGCAATAAAGCTGGTGGTGGTGGTGCTGTACAGCGAGAGAGACGCCGTGATAAGCGGCGATCGTTGGCGACTAGGAGAAGGAAACGAAAGCAGGCAAAGGAGAGAATCTTGTGGCATGCACAGGCGTCGCAAGACTACAACAGTGCCCGAAAAGGCCCTTCTGAAAGAGAGGCAGACCTTGGGACATTGGTAGAGTATGATGACGTTAGCTCCCAGTCAGAGCGTTTTTCTGGAAGCCCCTCTCCTAAAGTTCACGACAGGTTGTCAGTGGAGCAACTCAGCCATGTCGACTTTGGTGACTATAATGGTCCAACATCTCTGGACAGAAGCCACAGGAGAGATCGGGAGGCAGTACCCCTCACTAAGAATCAGCAGACTCGAGGTGTGTCAGATAGGAATAAACAGGTGAAGGAAGTAGGGAGAAAAAAGGACAGACAGAGTCGTGAGAAAGACGCTTTGAAAAGTGGAGGTAGCCTGAGTGGCTCTAAAAACCACAGAGACACTACAAAGATCAGTGACCGAAATGGTAAAAGGACATCGCAGGTCTTGCAATCTGTGGATAAGAAGGATTCAAAAAAGCAGAGAAGTAAAACAAGGTCGGACAAAGAGCCCCCATCTGCATACAGAGACGCTCCCCAAGCTTACAGAGATGATCGTGAAGACCTCAGGGCATTCAGGAGAAGTCCTGGTTTCAAAGGAGAAAGTCCCTATGGGACTGCATATTCATATAGCTACCAACAGTCTCCTGGTGGCTACAGCCAGGTGATAACTAGAAGAAGTCCGACCTATGGGAGCAAAAGACTATCTCCCAGTTCTTCATATTATAGCCGGGATGTTGATGTGTTTGGATCATATGGTGTTTCAAAGTCACCCAGCTCATACTCCAGCAGCAAAAGGAAGCGTTCACCTGCAAGTCCTGCAAACTGGCGCAGGTCACCGAGTTACAGCCGACACAGTCCGTATGATCAAGGAGAGTTTGCTGTAAGCCCGTATGGAAAACACAAGAGATCAAGAAGTCCATACAAAAAGTCTCTGAGTCCAAGTCCAGATGTCAGGTGAGCTCTTAAGAAATTTCTAACAGGCTGTTTGTATTGGTCTGGGCCTAATGTGGCACAGATGTACATTGAATTAAATACCAAATGCCAGTTATTGTGCTACCCTATTCATAACTCCTAATTTTATTGATTTATTTTTATTTATTTATTTATTTTTTTCACAAGAAAAAATTTGTATAGTGCCAAATCACAACAAAATTGCCTCAAGGCATTTAACACAAGTAAGGTCTAACTTTACCAACCCCCAGAGTTCCCCCTAATAATGCATTTGGCAGGCTTTCCTAACTTGAATGTTATCAAAACAAAAATGTCAGCAAGTGCAGGAAATTTGAGTTTCACCTTGACACAAAAATAAAGAGTTACCAGGATTTGAATTCCTGATGCTTTGGTACAAGAAAACAAATGAGTTATAAGTGCGACACAGTTATTCTGCAGCTGGTACAATAACCATTTCAATCGTTGCAACCATAGGTGAACCTTCACAGTTAGACAGGTGTACATTATATATGTATTGGATCTCTTAATTTGAAAGGACACACCACAGCTGTAAAGTGCAAAACCAGCCCCTGAAATCCCAGCTTTCAAACTTATACAATCTGCTATTATTTATTTCAGAGTGGCTATACGCTCAACTGTTGGTTCAATAAAGTAAATATGCCAGCATATATGCCCAACCACAACCGACCAGTGAGCGCGCTTGTAAGATCACTTCCGGTTTCAACGCAAGGTGGATATTTTTTCACTGGCTGCGGGAGGGTTCGCACTCCGCGGAGGGGCTGTGATCTAAAGCGGTTCTGTTTGGCTCATCACACCCAGGGAACTGTGTCAAAGAGTGGTGATAGGAGCAGACTTCAGTGGGCATGTTGGTGAAGGGAACAGAGGTGATAAGGAAGTAATGGGTAGATATGGTATCAAGGATAGGAATGGGGAAGGACAGATGGTAGTTGATTTTGCAAAAAGGATGGAAATGGCTGTGGTGAATACCTACTTTAAGAAAAGGGAGGAGCACAGGGTAACATATAAGAGTGGAGGAAGGTGCACACAGGTGGACTACATTCTTTATAGGAGATGCAAGCTAAAATAAATCAGACTGTAAGGTGGTAGCAGGAGAGAGTGTCAATAGACAGCATAGGATAGTTGTTTGTAGGATAACTCTTGTTGGATCCTCTTGCTTGCCTCTACTGGTGGTTGGCTCTCACTGCGATATTGTATCACTTCCTGTTCCGGAGCACAGCGGTGTTTTTCTGTATCTGTTAGCTGTTTAATCTGCGCAGTTAGATTGATCTAGTTATCTAGATTACGATTTGTTTCCCAGTGTAATCTTTACGTGCCTTAACTAAAGCACTCCTTCCGCTGAATCACCTCTAAATTATTTACACATTATTCACTTTGCGTGTTTTTAGGAATCCGCTAGCTTAGCGTAGCTACTAGCTCTTAGCCGATTTAGCATGGCGGCTTCTCCTGTCTCTCCCGCACTTTTCTGCTCTGGGTGTGAAATGTTTAGTTATTCCTCGGCCTCCTTTAGCAGTAACGGTACTTGTAATAAGTGTAGCTTATTCGTAGCTTTGGAGGCCAGGCTGGGCGAATTGGAGACTCGGCTCCGCACCGTGGAAAATTCTACAGCTAGCCAGGCCACTGTAGTCGGTGCGGACCAAGGTAGCTTAGCCGCCGTTAGTTCCCCCCTGGCAGATCCCGAGCAGCCGGGAAAGCAGGCTGACTGGGTGACTGTGAGGAGGAAGCGTAGCCCTAAACAGAAGCCCCGTGTACACCGCCAACCCGTTCACATCTCTAACCGTTTTTCCCCACTCGACGACACACCCGCCGAGGATCAAACTCTGGTTATTGGCGACTCTGTTTTGAGAAATGTGAAGTTAGTGACACCAGCAACCATAGTCAATTGTCTTCCGGGTGCCAGAGCAGGCGACATTGAAGGAAATTTGAAACTGCTGGCTAAGGCTAAGCGTAAATTTGGTAAGATTGTAATTCACGTCGGCAGTAATGACACCCGGTTACGCCAATCGGAGGTCACTAAAATTAACATTAAATCGGTGTGTAACTTTGCAAAAACAATGTCGGACTCTGTAGTTTTCTCTGGGCCCCTCCCCAATCGGACCGGGAGTGACATGTTTAGCCGCATGTTCTCCTTGAATTGCTGGCTGTCTGAGTGGTGTCCAAAAAATGAGGTGGGCTTCATAGATAATTGGCAAAGCTTCTGGGGAAAACCTGGTCTTGTTAGGAGAGACGGCATCCATCCCACTTTGGATGGAGCAGCTCTCATTTCTAGAAATCTGGCCAATTTTCTTAAATCCTCCAAACCGTGACTATCCAGGGTTGGGACCAGGAAGCAGAGTTGTAGTCTTACACACCTCTCTGCAGCTTCTCTCCCCCTGCCATCCCCTCATTACCCCATCCCCGTAGAGACGGTGCCTGCTCCCAGACTACCAATAACCAGCAAAAATCTATTTAAGCATAAAAATTCAAAAAGAAAAAAATAATATAGCACCTTCAACTGCACCACAGACTAAAACAGTTAAATGTGGTCTATTAAACATTAGGTCTCTCTCTTCTAAGTCCCTGTTGGTAAATGATATAATAATTGATCAACATATTGATTTATTCTGCCTAACAGAAACCTGGTTACAGCAGGATGAATATGTTAGTTTAAATGAGTCAACACCCCCGAGTCACACTAACTGTCAGAATGCTCGTAGCACGGGCCGGGGCGGAGGATTAGCAGCAATCTTCCATTCCAGCTTATTAATTAATCAAAAACCCAGACAGAGCTTTAATTCATTTGAAAGCTTGTCTCTTAGTCTTGTCCATCCAAATTGGAAGTCCCAAAAACCAGTTTTATTTGTTATTATCTATCGTCCACCTGGTCGTTACTGTGAGTTTCTCTGTGAATTTTCAGACCTTTTGTCTGACTTAGTGCTTAGCTCAGATAAGATAATTATAGTGGGCGATTTTAACGTCCACACAGATGCTGAGAATGACAGCCTCAACACTGCATTTAATCTATTATTAGACTCTATTGGCTTTGCTCAAAAAGTAAATGAGTCCACCCACCACTTTAATCATATCTTAGATCTTGTTCTGACTTATGGTATGGAAATAGAAGACTTAACAGTATTCCCTGAAAACTCCCTTCTGTCTGATCATTTCTTAATAACATTTACATTTACTCTGATGGACTACCCAGCAGTGGGGAATAAGTTTCATTACACTAGAAGTCTTTCAGAAAGCGCTGTAACTAGGTTTAAGGATATGATTCCTTCTTTATGTTCTCTAATGCCATATACCAACACAGTGCAGAGTAGCTACCTAAACTCTGTAAGGGAGATAGAGTATCTTGTCAATAGTTTTACATCCTCATTGAAGACAACTTTGGATGCTGTAGCTCCTCTGAAAAAGAGAGCTTTAAATCAGAAGTGTCTGACTCCGTGGTATAACTCACAAACTCGTAGCTTAAAGCAGATAACCCGTAAGTTGGAGAGGAAATGGCGTCTCACTAATTTAGAAGATCTTCACTTAGCCTGGAAAAAGAGTCTGTTGTTCTATAAAAAAGCCCTCCGTAAAGCTAGGACATCTTTCTACTCATCACTAATTGAAGAAAATAAGAACAACCCCAGGTTTCTTTTCAGCACTGTAGCCAGGCTGACAAAGAGTCAGAGCTCTATTGAGCTGAGTATTCCATTAACTTTAACTAGTAATGACTTCATGACTTTCTTTGCTAACAAAATTTTAACTATTAGAGAAAAAATTACTCATAACCATCCCAAAGACGTATCGTTATCTTTGGCTGCTTTCAGTGATGCCGGTATTTGGTTAGACTCTTTCTCTCCGATTGTTCTGTCTGAGTTATTTTTATTAGTTACTTCATCCAAACCATCAACATGTTTATTAGACCCCATTCCTACCAGGCTGCTCAAGGAAGCCCTACCATTATTTAATGCTTCGATCTTAAATATGATCAATCTATCTTTGTTAGTTGGCTATGTACCACAGGCTTTTAAGGTGGCAGTAATTAAACCATTACTTAAAAGCCATCACTTGACCCAGCTATCTTAGCTAATTATAGGCCAATCTCCAACCTTCCTTTTCTCTCAAAAATTCTTGAAAGGGTAGTTGTAAAACAGCTAACTGATCATCTGCAGAGGAATGGTCTATTTGAAGAGTTTCAGTCAGGTTTTAGAATTCATCATAGTACAGAAACAGCATTAGTGAAGGTTACAAATGATCTTCTTATGGCCTCGGACAGTGGACTCATCTCTGTGCTTGTTCTGTTAGACCTCAGTGCTGCTTTTGATACTGTTGACCATAAAATTTTATTACAGAGATTAGAGCATGCCATAGGTATTAAAGGCACTGCGCTGCGGTGGTTTGAATCATATTTGTCTAATAGATTACAATTTGTTCATGTAAATGGGGAATCTTCTTCACAGACTAAAGTTAATTATGGAGTTCCACAAGGTTCTGTGCTAGGACCAATTTTATTCACTTTATACATGCTTCCCTTAGGCAGTATTATTAGACGGTATTGCTTAAATTTTCATTGTTACGCAGATGATACCCAGCTTTATCTATCCATGAAGCCAGAGGACACACACCAATTAGCTAAACTGCAGGATTGTCTTACAGACATAAAGACATGGATGACCTCTAATTTCCTGCTTTTAAACTCAGATAAAACTGAAGTTATTGTACTTGGCCCCACAAATCTTAGAAACATGGTGTCTAACCAGATCCTTACTCTGGATGGCATTACCCTGACCTCTAGTAATACTGTGAGAAATCTTGGAGTCATTTTTGATCAGGATATGTCATTCAGAGTGCATATTAAACAAATATGTAGGACTGCTTTTTTGCATTTACGCAATATCTCTAAAATCAGAAAGGTCTTGTCTCAGAGTGATGCTGAAAAACTAATTCATGCATTTATTTCCTCTAGGCTGGACTATTGTAATTCATTATTATCAGGTTGTCCTAAAAGTTCCCTAAAAAGCCTTCAGTTAATTCAAAATGCTGCAGCTAGAGTACTGACGGGGACTAGAAGGAGAGAGCATATCTCACCCATATTGGCCTCTCTTCATTGCTTCCTGTTAATTCTAGAATAGAATTTAAAATTCTTCTTCTTACTTACAAGGTTTTGAATAATCAGGTCCCATCTTATCTTAGGGACCTCGTAGTACCATATCACCCCAATAGAGCGCTTCGCTCTCAGACTGCAGGCTTTCTGTAGTTCCTAGGGTTTGTAAGAGTAGAATGGGAGGCAGAGCCTTCAGCTTTCAGGCTCCTCTCCTGTGGAACCAGCTCCCAATTCAGATCAGGGAGACAGACACCCTCTCTACTTTTAAGATTAGGCTTAAAACTTTCCTTTTTGCTAAAGCTTATAGTTAGGGCTGGATCAGGTGACCCTGAACCATCCCTTAGTTATGCTGCTATAGACGTAGACTGCTGGGGGGTTCCCATGATGCACTGTTTCTTTCTCTTTTTGCTCTGTATGCACCACTCTGCATTTAATCATTAGTGATCGATCTCTGCTCCCCTCCACAGCATGTCTTTTTCCTGGTTCTCTCCTCAGCCCCAACCAGTCCCAGCAGAAGACTGCCCCTCCCTGAGCCTGGTTCTGCTGGAGGTTTCTTCCTGTTAAAAGGGAGTTTTTCCTTCCCACTGTAGCCAAGTTCTTGCTCACAGGGGGTCGTTTTGACCGTTGGGGTTTTACATAATTATTGTATGGCCTTGCCTTACAATATAAAGCGCCTTGGGGCAACTGTTTGTTGTGATTTGGCGCTATATAAAAAATTGATTGATTGATTGATGACTTTAGAGGTAAAGAAGAAGAAGAGAGTGAGAGCTCACAAAGGATCAGATGATGGAAGCTGAAGGAGGAAGACTGTTGTGTGAAATTTAGCGAGCAGGTGAGAGAAGCACTAGTTGGAGGGGAAGCAATTTTGGACAACTGGAAAAGTACTGCAGATGTGGTGAGGGAGACAGCTAGGGCAGTACTGGGTATGACATCTGGACAGTGGAAGGAAGACAAGGAGACTTGGTGGTGGAATGAAGAGGTCCAGCAAAGCATAAGGAGAAAGAGGTTGGTGAAAAAGTTTTGGGATAGTCGGAGAGATGAAGAAAGTAGACAGGAGTACAAGGAGATGCGGCGTAAGGCGAGAAGTGGCAAAAGCGAAGGAAAGGCATATTGCGAGCTGTACAAGAAGTTGAATAGTAAGGAAGGAGAAAAGGACTTGTACCGATTGGCCAGACAAAGGGACAGAGCTGGAAAGGATGTGCAGCAGGTTAGGGTGGTAAAAGATGCACATGGTAATGTGCTGACAAGTGAGGAGTGTGTGCTGAGAAGGTGGAGGGAATATTTTGAAGAGTTGATGAATAAAGAAAATGAGTGAGAGAAAAGTCTGGATGATGTGGTGAGAGTAATCAGGAATTAAAGAGATAGCAAGGAAGAAGTGAGGGCTGCTATGAAGAGGATGAAGAGTGGAAAGGCAGTTGGTCCAGATGACATTCCAATGGAGGCATGGAAATGTCTAGAGAGATGGCAGTAGAGTTTCTAACCAGATTGTTTAATAAAATCTTGGAAAGTGAGAGGATGCCTGAGGAGTGGAGACGAAGTGTCCTGGTTCCTATTTTCAAGAACAAGGGTGATGTGCAGAGCTGCAGTAACTACAGAAGCATAAAGCTGATCAGCCACAGCATGAAGTTATGGGAAAGAGTAGTAGAAGCTAGGCTTAGAAAACGGTTGAAGATCTGTGAGCAGCAATATGGTTTCATGCCGAGAAAGAGCACTACAGATGCAGTGTTTGCTCTGAGAATACTGTTGGAAAAGTACAGAGAAGGACAGAAAGAGTTACATTGTGTGTTTGTGGACTTAGAAAAAGCTTATGATAGGGTGCCAAGAGAAGAGTTGTGGCATTGTATGAGGAAGTCTGGAGTGGCAGAGAAGTATGTTAGGGTAGTGCAGGACATGTACAAGAATAGTGTGACAGCGGTGAGATGCGCAGTCGGAATGACAGACTCATTCAAGGTGGAGGTGGGATTACACCAAGGATCAGCTCTGAGTCCTTTCTTGTTTGCAGTGGTGATGGACAGGTTGACAGATGAGATCAGACAGGAGTCCCCATGGACTATGATGTTTGCAGATGACATTGTGATCTGTAGTGAGAGTAGAGAGCAAGTTGAGTCTAGTCTGGAGAAGTGGAGATATGCTTTGGAGAGAAGGGGAATGAAAGCCAGTAGAAGCAAGGACTGAGTACATGTGTGTGGAATGAGAGGGAGCCCAGTGGAATAGTGCAGTTACAAGGAGTAGAAGTGGTGAAAGTAGATGAGTTTAAATATTTGGGGTCAACTGTTCAAAGTAATGGAGAGTGTGATAGAGAGGTGAAGAAGAGAGTGCAGGCAGGGTGGAGTGGGTGGAGAAAGGTGGCAGGAGTGATTTGTGACCGAAGAATATCAGCAAGAGTGAAGGGGAAAGTTTACAAAAACAGTAGGAGACCAGCTATGTTTATGGTTTAGAGACAGTGGCACTAACAAAAAGACAGGAGGCAGAGCTGGAGGTGGCAGAGCTGAGATGTTGAGATTCTCTTTGGGAGTGACAAGAATGGACAAGATTAGGAATGAACATATCAGAGGGACAGCTCAGTGGGACGGTTTTGGAGACAAAGTCAGAGAGGCGAGATTGAGATGGTTTGGACATGTGCAGAGGAGGGACCCAGGGTATATAGGGAGAAGGATGCTGAGGATGGAGCACCAGGCAGGAGGAGAAGAGGGAGACCAAAAGAGGAGGTTCATGGATGTGCTGAGAGAGGACATGCAGGTGGTTGGTGTGACAGAGGAAGATACAGAGGATAAGGTGAGATGGAACGATTGATCTGCTGTGGCGATCCTTAACGGGAACAGCCGAAAGACAAACAAGAAGAAGAAGAAGCGGTGTTTTCACAGTAATTAAAGATGACGCAGTTAAATGTGTCAAACATACGCCACAATAGAGCCTTAAAAGTGGTGTAAAAAATGTAGTTTAGATGCACAAAATGTGTCAAATACACAATCACGGTTGGGCGAATAAGGTAAGACATTATATTTATCTGCCCACGGTTGTGCATGTAATGTTCAATGTATGACTTATCTGCCCAACGGTTGGGTGAATAAGGTAAGACATTATATTTATCTGCCCAACGGTTGGGCGTATAGCCTTTGCCTATTTATTTTCTGTTCTGTGGTGCTCACTGGGCTTGTAGGGCAAAACATCTCGGGTTGCAGCAGCATGCGGGAACAATCATTTTGTCAGTTGTTTGTGTCATTTGGTGCCACATTTTTACCATTTTTGTAAAGACATATTTATATTTGTTTGAAATGTTTGTGAAACACAAGGAAAAGCTTGAAAATAGTAACATCATCATGTTTTGTGGCATGTTTTCATGCCTCCATGACATGTTTTTAGACTATATGTTTTAGGCGTGCGCCTTTTGTAAGGGTTAAGTACCCGCTAATTGAGGCCGCGCCTTATAATCCGGTGCGCCTTTTGTAAGGGTTAAGTACCCGCTAATTGAGGCCGTGCCTTATAATCCGGTGCGCCTTATTGTGCAGAAATACGGTAAGTGTCTTTCCTCTCACTGTGCCTCATGTATCAACGTGCGTACGGCGATATTTGAGTGTATATGGGTGTACGCCGAAATGGCTGCGTTACTTGGCATTTATCAATGTTGTCGTTGGCGTACGCTTTGTTGAAAATATACACCAGGTCGAGAGGTGGTGTAAATTATACACCAAAATGAACCAGCGCTGGAATCCACATAAAAATGAAGATGATCAACATGATAAACAGGTGCCATTATACAATCAATGCGTATGTTACATAAATAACACTTTCCTGATTATACTACATAATAATCATACAAATCCCGCTTTTGCGGGATTGCTGGTCTATCGAGCACGATCCGTGGCCACAGCGCTGACTGCAAAGAAAGCGCTGCTCGCCTTTTTCTCCAGAGCCTGGAGCCAGAGCAGCGCTGAGCTTAACTTTATGTGGTGTGATCGTTTTAGACAATGAAATTGATAATTACAACTGTAGTGTTGTCATTCCCTTCGCCCGTGCTGCAATCAGGTTCTCTATTCGTTTGTCACAATAAAATCAATAAAGAAATACATTTTAAGAATAAAGAAATCTGAAAAATTAGGCGGGTCTTATTAATTGAGCGAGCAAATATCCACGTCAAGAATTATTGACGTGAAAAGAGAATACAGTGGTCCCTCGCTATAAACGCGGTTCACCTTTCGCGGCCATCACTGTTTCGCGGAGTTTTTAGTCCAATTTTGCATGCCTTTTTTTTTTTTTTTTTCAGCAATGGAGTCTTACGTGGTGAGTGTGCATACAGGCCGTAACGGTTGAGTGCATTATTTATTGATGTTTTCTTTGAAACAATTGTACCTGCTAATTCCGTGTGCTCTCATGGATCTTTACATTTCTATTATCTTTTAATTATTTTTGCACTGTAGGCAATTTTAATCCTGTGTATGTCCGGTGCATATGACATTGCCAGTAAAGCTGATTTTGACTTTGGGTCATGGCTGGTTTATGGTGCAGGGCACGGCGGTTGAGTGCATTATTGTTTTTTTTTTTTTTTTAAACAGTTGTACCTGCTAATTCCAGGTCTTTCTGAAGCTCTCCATAAGTGGTCCTTGGCTCTTGGAAAACTCTTTTGATAATTCTTTTCACTTTTCTTTCAGAAATGTTCTGAGGAGCACCTGATCATGGCTAGTTATGGTGAATTATGTGCTTTCCACTTTCAGACTATGGCCCCAACAGTGGTCACTGAAACATTCAGAAGTTTAGAAATCCTGTAACCAGTACCATCAGTATGCTTTGCAACAATAAGGTTGCGAAGATCTTGAGAGAGGTCTTTGCTTTTACCCATCGTGAGATGTTTCTTGTGTGACACCTTGGTAATGAGACACCTTTTTATAGGCCATCAGTTAGGATCAAACTAGGTGATATTAATTTGCACTGACAAAGAGCAGGACTGCTTTATATTCCTGATAGATTTCAGCTCGTGTCTGTGTCTTGGCTTTCCATGTCTCT
>NC_047103.1:19255703-19272790 GCF_902500255.1 Thalassophryne amazonica | reverse complement strand
TTGCACCTCCCTTTCTTCAGGTGTTCAATACTTTTTCCTATGCCGTTTCACTGACATCTGGTGAAAATTTCATGTTAATCGCACCTTTAGGAATATTTTACTCAATACTTATTTCAACTGCTGAAGGGTGCATCCTGAAAGCATTCACAACACTTCACTTTTTCCACGTTTTGTTATGTTACTCCAAAATGGATGAAATTCATTTTTTTCCCTCAAAATTCTACACACAATACCCCATTAATGTCGATGTGAAAAATATTTTTTTTTTTTTTGAGATTTTTGCTAATTTACTAAAAATAAAAGAACTAAGAAGTTACATGTACATAAGTATTCACAGCTTTTGCCATGAAGCTCAAAATTGATCTCAGCTGCATCCTGTTTCCACTAATCATCCTTGAGATGTTTCCATAGCTTAATATCCATGAGACCATCACATCCCATGAAGCTCAAAACTAAGCTCCGGTGCATTATGTTTCCACCAGTCATACTTGAGATGTGCTACAGTTTAATTGGAGTCCACCTGGGTTAAATTCAGTTGATTGGACATAATTTTGTAAAGACCACACCTGTCTACATATAAGGTCCCACAGTTGACAGTGTATGTCAGAGCACAAACCAAGCATGAAGTCAAAGGAATTGTCTGTAGACCTCAGAGACAGGATTGTCTCGAGGCACAAATATGGGGAAGGTACAGAAACATTTCTGCAGCTTTGAAGGTCCAATGTGCACAGTGGCCTCCATCATCCATAAATGGAAGAAGTTCAGATCCACCAGGACTCTTCCAAGGAGCTGGCTTGCCCGTTTAAACTGAGCTATCCGGGGAGAAGAGCCTTAGTCAGGCCCTTCAAGAACCTGATAGTCACTCTGGCAGAGCTCCAGTATTCCTCTGTGGAGAGAGGAGAACCTTCCAGAAGGACAACCATCTCTGCAGCAAATCACTAATTTGACCTGTATGGCTGAGTGGCCAGACGGAAGCCACTCCTTAGTAAAAGGCACATGGCAGCCCACCTGGAGTTTGCCAAAGGCACCTGAAGGACTCTCAGACTATGAGGAACAAAATTCTCTGGTCTGATGAGAGAAAGATTGAACGCTTTAGCATGAATGCAGGCATCATGTTTGGAGGAAACCAGGCACCATCCCTACATTGAAGCATGGTGGTGGCAGCATCATGCTGTGGGAATAGTTTTCACTAGCAGGAACTGGGAAACTAGTCACGATTGAGGAAAAGATGAATGCAGCAATGCAATGGATGAAAACCTGCTCCAGAGCGCTCTTGACCTTAGGTTGGGGTAATGGTTCATCTTTCAGCATGTAGCATGTGATTTCTTAGTTTTTAAATAATTTTCAAAAAAAAAACAACAAAAAACCTTTTTTCATGTTGTAATTATGGGGTGTTGTGAGTAGAATTTTGAGGGGAAGTAATACATTTTGGAATAAGGCTGTAACATAACAATGTGGAAAAAGTGAAGCACTGTAAATACTTTTCCGGATGCACTGTATATCTTTCACTGTCCTTCAGTATGCACCAGGTCTGCGCTGGACAGATGGCGAATGTGACGGAAACATTTTAGTGTGGTTCTATGTTTTTTTTTTCCTCATAGGCATTTGTGACATGAGCACAGGCGATGGGGTGAGGAGTGGGGAAACACCACCCTTAAGCCCCTTTCACACCGGGCTTGCATACAGTTGCGTTGCGATGTTATGGAGTATGCTGCAAAATTGTGCAGATTTGGCATAATCCCTGTGTTGGCTGGTGTATAATGGCATATGGTTGCGTTCCTAGTCTTGTTACAGTTGCTTACTGCCATGTATGTAGCCCTTTCCACTATATAAACCTATTTTTCTGCCTCTGAGTCCACTCCTGCATGGTTTTGGGCTGTTTTTGGCATTGTGGAAATCTGCTCCGTTCTCAAAACGGTACATGAAAGCAAACAGTACTCATGTTTCCAGATGTACAGAGACATAAAGCTGCTACCTCGTCAGGGCTTGTAACATCAGACCGCAAAGTTCAGATTCTGCTGTGTGTCCCAAAAAAAGTAGAAAATATTGCTATTTAAACTCACAAGCATACTTAAACATTCTGAACTTGTGCTAGCAGTCTAGAGAGCAAGCGCTCTCGCTCCCTCTGCTCTTTTTTTCAAGACCTGCTTGTTTCTGTTTTTGGATTTCTAAAGAAATCTAATTTATAAATTGATAGAATGTAAACCATGTTCTTCTGATTATCGGATTACTGAAGTGCATGTAACCAGGGGTGGGCAACTTGTTCCAGAAAGAGGCAAGAGGGTGCAGGTTTTCTCTGCAGCCACTGACTCCATCAGGTGATTTCACTGATTAACTGATTCCACCTGCTTAAAGTGATATTAATCAGTGAATCACCTGGTGGAGTCAGTGGCTGCAGAGAAATCTGCACCCTCTTGCCCCTTTCTGGAACAAGTGCCCACCCCTGATGTAAACGGATGCATCCCTGCCATCGACTGGCTTCATGCATGCGCAACGGCTTGTTCGCATGTTCTGAGCA
The DNA here is from genome assembly GCF_902500255.1 of Thalassophryne amazonica. Taxonomy (NCBI): domain Eukaryota; kingdom Metazoa; phylum Chordata; class Actinopteri; order Batrachoidiformes; family Batrachoididae; genus Thalassophryne; species Thalassophryne amazonica. The sequence goes on along the minus strand of NC_047103.1, from coordinate 19,270,272 downwards.
CGCAATGTCCGTCAGTTTTGATAACCTGTTGTAAGCACGCACAAGCGCTGAGGGCTGTGTGGATCATGCAATTTTAAACTTCCACGTCAGTACTTGTTTGCTAATGGAATTACGCACTGGAACAGACCGCAACAAAGTCGAAGGAGAGTTGTTCTATTTGGAGGCGCTTGGGGTATGAAGTGGAACTAGCTGGCGCTAGTTAGCTAGTGGTTGCTAGCTGGCAAAAGCGACTAGCATTGCTAGCTAATCTGGGAGATGTCGGAGCTGGAATACAATGGTTGAAGGTGGACTGCTGTTTAGTCTAAACGTTTTTATTGTGGATTAAAGGCGACTCACTATGATGGTATCATATGTATGAAATAGCCGGTGGGCTAATCTTATTTGGGCTAACTCTAGAATGCTAGCGGTAGTTGTCTTTCCGATTGTGTTTTTTGTTTTCGCTAGTTCACTAACCAGCTGGCCAAATGTTTTGTTCCGGGCACAGATTAACTAGGTAAAGAATAGCGTGTATATTCCAAACAAACGTGTCATTGTCGTTTTTGTACATAAATGCCTAACTCGGAGGTGCTTCGCGAGACTAGGGGACGGAGCCCCTCCACACAGAGAAATGCTAATCGACCGGGCAGGCGCAATAAAGCTGGTGGTGTGGTGCTGTACAGCGAGAGAGACGCCGTGATAACGGCGATCGTTGGCGACTAGGGAAGGAAACGAAAGCAGGCAAAGGAGAGAATCTTGTGGCATGCACAGGCGTCGCAAGACTACAACAGTGCCCGAAAAGGCCCTTCTGAAAGAGAGGCAGACCTTGGACATTGGTAGAGTAGATGACGTTAGCTCCCAGTCAGAGCGTTTTTCTGGAAGCCCCTCTCCTAAAGTTCACGACAGGTTGTCAGTGGAGCAACTCAGCCATGTCGACTTTGGTGACTATAATGGTCCACATCTCTGGACAGAAGCCACAGGAGATCGGGAGGCAGTACCCCTCACTAAGAATCAGCAGACTCGAGGTGTGTCAGATAGGAATAAACAGGTGAAGGAAGTAGGGAGAAAAAAGGACAGACAGAGTCGTGAGAAAGACGCTTTGAAAAGTGGAGGTAGCCTGAGTGGCTCTAAAAACCACAGAGACACTACAAAGATCAGTGACCGAAATGGTAAAAGGACATCGCAGGTCTTGCAATCTGTGGATAAGAAGGATTCAAAAAGCAGAGAATAAACAAGGTCGGACAAAGAGCCCCCATCTGCATACAGAGACGCTCCCCAAGCTTACAGAGATGATCGTGAAGACCTCAGGGCATTCAGGAGAAGTCCTGGTTTCAAGGAGAAAGTCCCTATGGACTGCATATTCATATAGCTACCACAGTCTCCTGGTGGCTACAGCCAGGTGATAACTAGAAGAAGTCCGACCTATGGAGCAAAAGACTACTCCCAGTTCTTCATATTATAGCCGGGATGTTGATGTTTTGGATCATATGGTGTTTCAAAGTCACCCACTCATACTCCAGCAGCAAAAGGAAGCGTTCACCTGCAAGTCCTGCAAACTGGCGCAGGTCACCGAGTTACAGCCGACACAGTCCGTATGATCAAGGAGAGTTTGCTGTAAGCCCGTATGGAAACACAAGATCAAGAAGTCCATACAAAAAGTCTCTGAGTCCAAGTCCAGATGTCAGGTGAGCTCTTAAGAAATTTCTAACAGGCTGTTTGTATTGGTCTGGGCCTAATGTGGCACAGATGTACATTGAATTAAATACCAAATGCCAGTTATTGTGCTACCCTATTCATAACTCCTAATTTTATTGATTTATTTTATTTATTATTTATTTTTTCACAAGAAAAAATTTGTATAGTGCCAAATCACAACAAAATTGCCTCAAGGCATTTAACACAAGTAAGGTCTAACTTTACCAACCCCCAGAGTTCCCCCTAATAATGCATTTGGCAGGCTTTCCTAACTTGAATGTTATCAAAACAAAAATGTCAGCAAGTGCAGGAAATTTGAGTTTCACCTTGACACAAAATAAAGAGTTACCAGGATTTGAATTCCTGATGCTTTGGTACAAGAAAACAAATGAGTTATAAGTGCGACACAGTTATTCTGCAGCTGGTACAAACCATTTCAATCGTTGCAACCATAGGTGAACCTTCACAGTTAGACAGGTGTACATTATATATGTATTGGATCTCTTAATTTGAAAGGACACCACCCAGCTGTAAAGTGCAAAACCAGCCCCTGAAATCCCAGCTTTCAAACTTATACAATCTGCTATTATTTATTTCAGAGTGGCTATACGCTCAACTGTTGGTTCAATAAAGTAAATATGCCAGCATATGCCCAACCACAACGACCAGTGAGCGCGCTTGTAAGATCACTTCCGGTTTCAACGCAAGGTGGATATTTTTTCACTGGCTGCGGGAGGGTTCGCACTCCGCGGAGGGGCTGTGATCTAAAGCGGTTCTGTTTGGCTCATCACACCCAGGGAACTGTGTCAAAGAGTGGTGATAGGAGCAGACTTCAGTGGGCATGTTGGTGAAGGGAACAGAGGTGATAAGGAAGTAATGGTAGATATGTATCAAGATAGGAATGGGAAGGACAGATGGTAGTTGATTTTGCAAAAAGGATGGAAATGGCTGTGGTGAATACCTACTTTAAGAAAAGGGAGGAGCACAGGGTAACATATAAGAGTGGAGGAAGGTGCACACAGGTGGACTACATTCTTTATAGGAGATGCAAGCTAAAATAAATCAGACTGTAAGGTGGTAGCAGAGAGAGTGTCATAGACAGCATAGGATAGTTTGTTTTGTAGGATAACTCTTGTTGGATCCTCTTGCTTCCTCTACTGGTGGTTGCTCTCACTGCGATATTGTCTCACTTCCTGTTCCGGAGCACAGCGGTGTTTTTCTGTATCGTTAGCTTTTAATCTGCGCAGTTAGATTGATCTAGTTATCTATATTACGATTTGTTTCCCAGTGTAATCTTTACGTGCCTTAACTAAAGCACTCCTTCCGCTGAATCACCTCTAATTATTTACACATTATTCACTTTGCGTGTTTTAGGAATCCGCTAGCTTAGCGTAGCTACTAGCTCTTAGCCGATTTAGCATGGCGGCTTCTCCTGTCTCTCCCGCACTTTTTCTGCTCTGGGTGTGAAATGTTTAGTTATTCCTCGGCCTCCTTTAGCAGTAACGTACTTGTAATAAGTGTAGCTTATTCGTAGCTTTGGAGGCCAGGCTGGGCGAATTGGAGACTCGCTCCGCACCGTGGAAAATTCTACAGCTAGCCAGGCCACTGTAGTCGTGCGGCACCAAGGTACTTAGCCCGTTAGTTCCCCCCTGGCAGATCCCGAGCAGCCGGGAAAGCAGGCTGACTGGGTGACTGTGAGGAGGAAGCGTCCCTAAACAGAAGCCCCGTGTACACCGCCAACCCGTTCACATCTCTAACCTTTTTCCCCACTCGACCACACACCCGAGGATCAAACTCTGGTTATTGGCGACTCTGTTTGAGAATGTGAAGTTAGTGAACCAGCAACCATAGTCAATTGTCTTCCGGTGCCAGAGCAGGCGACATTGAAGGAAATTTGAAACTGCTGGCTAAGGCTAAGCGTAAATTTGGTAAGATTGTAATTCACGTCGGCAGTAATGACACCCGGTTACGCCAATCGGAGGTCACTAAAATTAACATTAAATCGGTGTGTAACTTTGCAAAAACATGTCGGACTCTGTAGTTTCTCTGGGCCCCTCCCCAATCGGACCGGGAGTGACATGTTTAGCCGCATGTTCTCCTTGAATTGCTGGCTGTCTGAGTGGTGTCCAAAAAATGAGGTGGGCTTCATAGATAATTGGCAAAGCTTCTGGGGAAAACCTGGTCTTGTTAGGAGAGACGGCATCCATCCCACTTTGGATGGAGCAGCTCTCATTTCTAGAAATCTGGCCAATTTTCTTAAATCCTCCAAACCGTGACTATCCAGGGTTGGGACCAGGAAGCAGAGTTGTAGTCTTACACACCTCTCTGCAGCTTCTCTCCCCCTGCCATCCCCTCATTACCCCATCCCCGTAGAGACGGTGCCTGCTCCCAGACTACCAATAACCAGCAAAAATCTATTTAAGCATAAAAATTCAAAAAGAAAAAAATAATATAGCACCTTCAACTGCACCACAGACTAAAACAGTTAAATGTGGTCTATTAAACATTAGGTCTCTCTCTTCTAAGTCCCTGTTGGTAAATGATATAATAATTGATCAACATATTGATTTATTCTGCCTAACAGAAACCTGTTACAGCAGGATGAATATGTTAGTTTAAATGAGTCAACACCCCCGAGTCACACTAACTGTCAGAATGCTCGCAGCACGGGCCAAGGGGGAGGATTAGCAGCAATCTTCCACTCCAGCTTATTAATTAATCAAAAACCCAGACAGAGCTTTAATTCATTTGAAAGCTTGTACTCTTAGTCTTGTCCATCCAAATTGGAAGTCCCAAAACCAGTTTTATTTGTTATTATCTATCGTCCACCTGGTCGTTACTGTGAGTTTCTCTGTGAATTTTCAGACCTTTTGTCTGACTTAGTGCTTAGCTCAGATAAGATAATTATAGTGGGCGATTTTAACGTCCACACAGATGCTGAGAATGACAGCCTCAACACTGCATTTAATCTATTATTAGACTCTATTGGCTTTGCTCAAAAAGTAAATGAGTCCACCCACCACTTTAATCATATCTTAGATCTTGTTCTGACTTATGGTATGGAAATAGAAGACTTAACAGTATTCCCTGAAAACTCCCTTCTGTCTGATCATTTCTTAATAACATTTACATTTACTCTGATGGACTACCCAGCAGTGGGGAATAAGTTTCATTACACTAGAAGTCTTTCAGAAAGCGCTGTAACTAGGTTTAAGGATATGATTCCCTTCTTTATGTTCTCTAATGCCATATACCAACACAGTGCAGAGTAGCTACCTAAACTCTGTAAGGGAGATAGAGTATCTTGTCAATAGTTTTACATCCTCATTGAAGACAACTTTGGATGCTGTAGCTCCTCTGAAAAAGAGAGCTTTAAATCAGAAGTGTCTGACTCCGTGGTATAACTCACAAACTCGTAGCTTAAAGCAGATAACCCGTAAGTTGGAGAGGAAATGGCGTCTCACTAATTTAGAAGATCTTCACTTAGCCTGGAAAAAGAGTCTGTTGCTCTATAAAAAAGCCCTCCGTAAAGCTAGGACATCTTTCTACTCATCACTAATTGAAGAAAATAAGAACAACCCCAGGTTTCTTTTCAGCACTGTAGCCAGGCTGACAAAGAGTCAGAGCTCTATTGAGCTGAGTATTCCATTAACTTTAACTAGTAATGACTTCATGACTTTCTTTGCTAACAAAATTTTAACTATTAGAGAAAAAATTACTCATAACCATCCCAAAGACGTATCGTTATCTTTGGCTGCTTTCAGTGATGCCGGTATTTGGTTAGACTCTTTCTCTCCGATTGTTCTGTCTGAGTTATTTTTATTAGTTACTTCATCCAAACCATCAACATGTTTATTAGACCCCATTCCTACCAGGCTGCTCAAGGAAGCCCTACCATTATTTAATGCTTCGATCTTAAATATGATCAATCTATCTTTGTTAGTTGGCTATGTACCACAGGCTTTTAAGGTGGCAGTAATTAAACCATTACTTAAAAAGCCATCACTTGACCCAGCTATCTTAGCTAATTATAGGCCAATCTCCAACCTTCCTTTTCTCTCAAAAATTCTTGAAAGGGTAGTTGTAAAACAGCTAACTGATCATCTGCAGAGGAATGGTCTATTTGAAGAGTTTCAGTCAGGTTTTAGAATTCATCATAGTACAGAAACAGCATTAGTGAAGGTTACAAATGATCTTCTTATGGCCTCGGACAGTGGACTCATCTCTGTGCTTGTTCTGTTAGACCTCAGTGCTGCTTTTGATACTGTTGACCATAAAATTTTATTACAGAGATTAGAGCATGCCATAGGTATTAAAGGCACTGCGCTGCGGTGGTTTGAATCATATTTGTCTAATAGATTACAATTTGTTCATGTAAATGGGGAATCTTCTTCACAGACTAAAGTTAATTATGGAGTTCCACAAGGTTCTGTGCTAGGACCAATTTTATTCACTTTATACATGCTTCCCTTAGGCAGTATTATTAGACGGTATTGCTTAAATTTTCATTGTTACGCAGATGATACCCAGCTTTATCTATCCATGAAGCCAGAGGACACACACCAATTAGCTAAACTGCAGGATTGTCTTACAGACATAAAGACATGGATGACCTCTAATTTCCTGCTTTTAAACTCAGATAAAACTGAAGTTATTGTACTTGGCCCCACAAATCTTAGAAACATGGTGTCTAACCAGATCCTTACTCTGGATGGCATTACCCTGACCTCTAGTAATACTGTGAGAAATCTTGGAGTCATTTTTGATCAGGATATGTCATTCAGAGTGCATATAAACAAATATGTAGGACTGCTTTTTTGCATTTACGCAATATCTCTAAAATCAGAAAGGTCTTGTCTCAGAGTGATGCTGAAAAACTAATTCATGCATTTATTTCCTCTAGGCTGGACTATTGTAATTCATTATTATCAGGTTGTCCTAAAAGTTCCCTAAAAAGCCTTCAGTTAATTCAAAATGCTGCAGCTAGAGTACTGACGGGGACTAGAAGGAGAGAGCATATCTCACCCATATTGGCCTCTCTTCATTGGCTTCCTGTTAATTCTAGAATAGAATTTAAAATTCTTCTTCTTACTTACAAGGTTTTGAATAATCAGGTCCCATCTTATCTTAGGGACCTCGTAGTACCATATCACCCCAATAGAGCGCTTCGCTCTCAGACTGCAGGCTTACTTGTAGTTCCTAGGGTTTGTAAGAGTAGAATGGGAGGCAGAGCCTTCAGCTTTCAGGCTCCTCTCCTGTGGAACCAGCTCCCAATTCAGATCAGGGAGACAGACACCCTCTCTACTTTTAAGATTAGGCTTAAAACTTTCCTTTTTGCTAAAGCTTATAGTTAGGGCTGGATCAGGTGACCCTGAACCATCCCTTAGTTATGCTGCTATAGACGTAGACTGCTGGGGGGTTCCCATGATGCACTGTTTCTTTCTCTTTTTGCTCTGTATGCACCACTCTGCATTTAATCATTAGTGATCGATCTCTGCTCCCCTCCACAGCATGTCTTTTTCCTGGTTCTCTCCCTCAGCCCCAACCAGTCCCAGCAGAAGACTGCCCCTCCCTGAGCCTGGTTCTGCTGGAGGTTTCTTCCTGTTAAAAGGGAGTTTTTCCTTCCCACTGTAGCCAAGTTCTTGCTCACAGGGGGTCGTTTTGACCGTTGGGGTTTTACATAATTATTGTATGGCCTTGCCTTACAATATAAAGCGCCTTGGGGCAACTGTTTGTTGTGATTTGGCGCTATATAAAAAAATTGATTGATTGATTGATGACTTTAGAGGTAAAGAAGAAGAAGAGAGTGAGAGCTCAACAAAGGATCAGATGATGGAAGCTGAAGGAGGAAGACTGTTGTGTGAAATTTAGCGAGCAGGTGAGAGAAGCACTAGTTGGAGGGGAAGCAATTTTGGACAACTGGAAAAGTACTGCAGATGTGGTGAGGGAGACAGCTAGGGCAGTACTGGGTATGACATCTGGACAGTGGAAGGAAGACAAGGAGACTTGGTGGTGGAATGAAGAGGTCCAGCAAAGCATAAGGAGAAAGAGGTTGGTGAAAAAGTTTTGGGATAGTCGGAGAGATGAAGAAAGTAGACAGGAGTACAAGGAGATGCGGCGTAAGGCGAGAAGTGGCAAAAGCGAAGGAAAAGGCATATTGCGAGCTGTACAAGAAGTTGAATAGTAAGGAAGGAGAAAAGGACTTGTACCGATTGGCCAGACAAAGGGACAGAGCTGGAAAGGATGTGCAGCAGGTTAGGGTGGTAAAAGATGCACATGGTAATGTGCTGACAAGTGAGGAGTGTGTGCTGAGAAGGTGGAGGGAATATTTTGAAGAGTTGATGAATAAAGAAAATGAGTGAGAGAAAAGTCTGGATGATGTGGTGAGAGTAAATCAGGAATTAAAGAGATTAGCAAGGAAGAAGTGAGGGCTGCTATGAAGAGGATGAAGAGTGGAAAGGCAGTTGGTCCAGATGACATTCCAATGGAGGCATGGAAATGTCTAGGAGAGATGGCAGTAGAGTTTCTAACCAGATTGTTTAATAAAATCTTGGAAAGTGAGAGGATGCCTGAGGAGTGGAGACGAAGTGTCCTGGTTCCTATTTTCAAGAACAAGGGTGATGTGCAGAGCTGCAGTAACTACAGAAGCATAAAGCTGATCAGCCACAGCATGAAGTTATGGGAAAGAGTAGTAGAAGCTAGGCTTAGAAAACGGGTGAAGATCTGTGAGCAGCAATATGGTTTCATGCCGAGAAAGAGCACTACAGATGCAGTGTTTGCTCTGAGAATACTGTTGGAAAAGTACAGAGAAGGACAGAAAGAGTTACATTGTGTGTTTGTGGACTTAGAAAAAGCTTATGATAGGGTGCCAAGAGAAGAGTTGTGGCATTGTATGAGGAAGTCTGGAGTGGCAGAGAAGTATGTTAGGGTAGTGCAGGACATGTACAAGAATAGTGTGACAGCGGTGAGATGCGCAGTCGGAATGACAGACTCATTCAAGGTGGAGGTGGGATTACACCAAGGATCAGCTCTGAGTCCTTTCTTGTTTGCAGTGGTGATGGACAGGTTGACAGATGAGATCAGACAGGAGTCCCCATGGACTATGATGTTTGCAGATGACATTGTGATCTGTAGTGAGAGTAGAGAGCAAGTTGAGTCTAGTCTGGAGAAGTGGAGATATGCTTTGGAGAGAAGGGGAATGAAAGCCAGTAGAAGCAAGACTGAGTACATGTGTGTGAATGAGAGGGAGCCCAGTGGAATAGTGCAGTTACAAGGAGTAGAAGTGGTGAAAGTAGATGAGTTTAAATATTTGGGGTCAACTGTTCAAAGTAATGGAGAGTGTGATAGAGAGGTGAAGAAGAGAGTGCAGGTAGGGTGGAGTGGGTGGAGAAAGGTGGCAGGAGTGATTTGTGACCGAAGAATATCAGCAAGAGTGAAGGGGAAAGTTTACAAAACAGTAGTGAGACCAGCTATGTTGTATGGTTTAGAGACAGTGGCACTAACAAAAAGACAGGAGGCAGAGCTGGAGGTGGCAGAGCTGAAGATGTTGAGATTCTCTTTGGGAGTGACAAGAATGGACAAGATTAGGAATGAACATATCAGAGGGACAGCTCAGGTGGGACGGTTTGGAGACAAAGTCAGAGAGGCGAGATTGAGATGGTTTGGACATGTGCAGAGGAGGGACCCAGGGTATATAGGGAGAAGGATGCTGAGGATGGAGCCACCAGGCAGGAGGAGAAGAGGGAGACCAAAGAGGAGGTTCATGGATGTGCTGAGAGAGGACATGCAGGTGGTTGGTGTGACAGAGGAAGATACAGAGGATAAGGTGAGATGGAAACGATTGATCTGCTGTGGCGATCCTTAACGGGAACAGCCGAAAGACAAACAAGAAGAAGAAGAAGCGGTGTTTTCACAGTAATTAAAGATGACGCAGTTAAATGTGTCAAACATACGCCACAATAGAGCCTTAAAAAGTGGTGTAAAAAATGTAGTTTAGATGCACAAAATGTGTCAAATACACAATCACGGTTGGGCGAATAAGGTAAGACATTATATTTATCTGCCCAACGGTTGTGCATGTAATGTTCAATGTATGACTTATCTGCCCAACGGTTGGGTGAATAAGGTAAGACATTATATTTATCTGCCCAACGGTTGGGCGTATAGCCTTTGCCTATTTATTTTCTGTTTCTGTGGTGCTCACTGGCTTGTAGGCAAAACATCTCGGGTTGCAGCAGCATGCGGGAACAATCATTTTGTCAGTTGTTTGTGTCATTTGGTGCCACATTTTTACCATTTTTGTAAAGACATATTTATATTTGTTTGAAATGTTTGTGAAACACAAGGAAAAGCTTGAAAATAGTAACATCATCATGTTTTGTGGCATGTTTTTCATGCCTCCATGACATGTTTTTAGACTATATGTTTTAGCGTGCGCCTTTTGTAAGGGTTAAGTACCCGCTAATTGAGGCCGCGCCTTATAATCCGGTGCGCCTTTTGTAAGGGTTAAGTACCCGCTAATTGAGGCCGTGCCTTATAATCCGGTGCGCCTTATTGTGCAGAAAATACGGTAAGTGTCTTTCCTCTCACTGTGCCTCATGTATCAACGTGCGTACGGCGATATTTGAGTGTATATGGGGTGTACGCCGAAATGGCTGCGCTACTTGGCATTTATCAATGTGGTCGTTGGCGTACGCTGTGTTGAAAATATACACCAGGTCGAGAGGTGGTGTAAATTATACACCAAAATGAACCAGCGCTGGAATCCACATAAAAATGAAGATGATCAACATGATAAACAGTGCCATTATACAAATCAATGCGTATGTTACATAAATAACACTTTCCTGATTATACTACATAATAATCAATACAAATCCCGCTTTTGCGGGATTGCTGGTCTATCGAGCACGATCCGTGGCCACAGCGCTGACTGCAAAGAAAGCGCTGCTCGCCTTTTTCTCCAGAGCCTGGAGCCAGAGCAGCGCTGAGCTTAACTTTATGTGGTGTGATCGTTTTAGACAATGAAATTGATAATTACAACTGTAGTGTTGTCATTCCCTTCGCCCGTGCTGCAATCAGGTCTCTATTCGTTTGTCACAATAAAATCAATAAAGAAATACATTTTAAGAATAAAGAAATCTGAAAAATTAGGCGTGTCTTATTAATTGAGCGAGCAAATATCCACGTCAAGAATTATTGACGTGAAAAGAGAATACAGTGGTCCCTCGCTATAACGCGGTTCACCTTTCGCGGCCTCACTGTTTCGCGGAGTTTTTAGTCCAATTTTGCATGCCTTTTTTTTTTTTTTTTTTTCAGCAATGGAGTCTTACGTGGTGAGTGTGCATACAGGCCGTAACGGTTGAGTGCATTATTTATTGATGTTTTCTTTGAAACAATTGTACCTGCTAATTCCGTGTGCTCTCATGGATCTTTACATTTCTATTATCTTTTAATTATTTTTGCACTGTAGGCAATTTTAATCCTGTGTATGTCCGGTGCATATGACATTGCCAGTAAAGCTGATTTTGACTTTTGGGTCATGGCTGGTTTATGGTGCAGGGCACGGCGGTTGAGTGCATTATTGTTTTTTTTTTTTTTTAAACAGTTGTACCTGCTAATTCCAGGTCTTTCTGAAGCTCTCCATAAGTGGTCCTTGGCTCTTGGAAAACTCTTTTGATAATTCTTTTCACTTTTCTTTCAGAAATGTTCTGAGGAGCACCTGATCATGGCTAGTTTATGGTGAAATTATGTGCTTTCCACTTTCAGACTATGGCCCCAACAGTGGTCACTGAAACATTCAGAAGTTTAGAAATCCTGTAACCAGTACCATCAGTATGCTTTGCAACAATAAGGTTGCGAAGATCTTGAGAGAGGTCTTTGCTTTTACCCATCGTGAGATGTTTCTTGTGTGACACCTTGGTAATGAGACACCTTTTTATAGGCCATCAGTTAGGATCAAACTAGGTGATATTAATTTGCACTGACAAAGAGCAGGACTGCTTTATAATTCCTGATAGATTTCAGCTCGTGTCTGTGTCTTGGCTTTCCATGTCTCTTTGCACCTCCCTTTCTTCAGGTGTTCAATACTTTTTCCTATGCCGTTTCACTGACATCTGGTGAAAATTTCATGTTAATCGCACCTTTAGGAATATTTTTACTCAATACTTATTTCAACTGCTGAAGGGTGCATCCTGAAAGCATTCACAACACTTCACTTTTTCCACGTTTTGTTATGTTACTCCAAAATGGATGAAATTCATTTTTTTCCCTCAAAATTCTACACACAATACCCCATTAATGTCGATGTGAAAAATATTTTTTTTTTTTTTTGAGATTTTTGCTAATTTACTAAAAATAAAAGAACTAAGAAGTTACATGTACATAAGTATTCACAGCTTTTGCCATGAAGCTCAAAATTGATCTCAGCTGCATCCTGTTTCCACTAATCATCCTTGAGATGTTTCCATAGCTTAATATCCATGAGACCATCACATCCCATGAAGCTCAAAACTAAGCTCCGGTGCATTATGTTTCCACCAGTCATACTTGAGATGTTGCTACAGTTTAATTGGAGTCCACCTGGGGTAAATTCAGTTGATTGGACATAATTTGTAAAGACACACACCTGTCTACATATAAGGTCCCACAGTTGACAGTGTATGTCAGAGCACAAACCAAGCATGAAGTCAAAGGAATTGTCTGTAGACCTCAGAGACAGGATTGTCTCGAGGCACAAATATGGGGAAGGGTACAGAAACATTTCTGCAGCTTTGAAGGTCCCAATGTGCACAGTGGCCTCCATCATCCATAAATGGAAGAAGTTCAGATCCACCAGGACTCTTCCAAGGAGCTGGCTGCCCGTTTAAACTGAGCTATCCGGGGAGAAGAGCCTTAGTCAGGCCCTTCAAGAACCTGATAGTCACTCTGGCAGAGCTCCAGTATTCCTCTGTGGAGAGAGGAGAACCTTCCAGAAGGACAACCATCTCTGCAGCAAATCACTAATTTGACCTGTATGGCTGAGTGGCCAGACGGAAGCCACTCCTTAGTAAAAGGCACATGGCAGCCCACCTGGAGTTTGCCAAAAGGCACCTGAAGGACTCTCAGACTATGAGGAACAAAATTCTCTGGTCTGATGAGAGAAAGATTGAACGCTTTAGCATGAATGCCAGGCATCATGTTTGGAGGAAACCAGGCACCATCCCTACATTGAAGCATGGTGGTGGCAGCATCATGCTGTGGGAATAGTTTTCACTAGCAGGAACTGGGAAACTAGTCACGATTGAGGAAAAGATGAATGCAGCAATGCAATGGATGAAAACCTGCTCCAGAGCGCTCTTGACCTTAGGTTGGGGTAATGGTTCATCTTTCAGCATGTATGCATGTGATTTCTTAGTTTTTAAATAAATTTTCAAAAAAAAAAACAACAAAAAAACCTTTTTTCATGTTGTAATTATGGGGTGTTGTGAGTAGAATTTTGAGGGGAAGTAATACATTTTGGAATAAGGCTGTAACATAACAATGTGGAAAAAGTGAAGCACTGTAAATACTTTCCGGATGCACTGTATATCTTTCACTGTCCTTCAGTTATGCACCAGGTCTGCGCTGGACAGATGGCGAATGTGACGGAAACATTTTAGTGTGGTTCTATGTTTTTTTTTTTTCCTCATAGGCATTTGTGACATGAGCACAGGCGATGGGGTGAGGAGTGGGGAAACACCACCCTTAAGCCCCTTTCACACCGGGCTTGCATACAGTTGCGTTGCGATGTGTATGGAGTATGCTGCAAAATTGTGCAGATTTGGCATAATCCCTGTGTTGGCTGGTGTATAATGGCATATGGTTGCGTTCCTAGTCTTGTTTACAGTTGCTTACTGCCATGTATGTAGCCCTTTCCACTATATAAACCTATTTTTCTGCCTCTGAGTCCACTCCTGCATGGTTTTTGGGCTGTTTTTGGCATTGTGGAAATCTGCTCCGTTCTCAAAACGGTACATGAAAGCAAACAGTACTCATGTTTCCAGATGTACAGAGACATAAGCTGCTACCTCGTCAGGGCTTGTAACATCAGACCGCAAAGTTCAGATTCTGCTGTGTGTCCCAAAAAAAGTAGAAAATATTGCTATTTAAACTCACAAGCATACTTAAACATTCTGAACTTGTGCTAGCAGTCTAGAGAGCAAGCGCTCTCGCTCCCTCTGCTCTTTTTTTCAAGACCTGCTGTTTCTGTTTTTGGATTTCTAAAGAAATCTAATTTATAAATTGATAGAATGTAAACCATGTTCTTCTGATTATCGGATTACTGAAGTGCATGTAAACCAGGGGTGGGCAACTTGTTCCAGAAAGAGGCAAGAGGGTGCAGGTTTTCTCTGCAGCCACTGACTCCATCAGGTGATTTCACTGATTAACTGATTCCACCTGCTTAAAGTGATATTAATCAGTGAAATCACCTGGTGGAGTCAGTGGCTGCAGAGAAAATCTGCACCCTCTTGCCCCTTTCTGGAACAAGTTGCCCACCCCTGATGTAAACGGATGCATCCCTGCCATCGACTGGCTTCATGCATGCGCAACGGCTTGTTCGCATGTTCTGAGCACGCACATGTCCGTCAGTTTTGATAACCTGTTGTAAGCACGCACAAGCGCTGAGGGCTGTGTGGATCATGCAAAATGTTTTTAGACTATATGTTTTAGCGTGCGCCTTTTGTAAGGGTTAAGTACCCGCTAATTGAGGCCGCGCCTTATAATCCGGTGCGCCTTTTGTAAGGGTTAAGTACCCGCTAATTGAGGCCGTGCCTTATAATCCGGTGCGCCTTATTGTGCAGAAAATACGGTAAGTGTCTTTCCTCTCACTGTGCCTCATGTATCAACGTGCGTACGGCGATATTTGAGTGTATATGGG
>NC_047103.1:19189612-19255603 GCF_902500255.1 Thalassophryne amazonica | reverse complement strand
AACAGTCCCTCTGTTGAACAACGCTACCGGCATGGGAGCAGGGATATTATATTCCAAACCAACCGCCATCCCAGCAGCAGCGGTGGGATCCACAAAGATATCACCAACACAGGGAAAAGCCAAACCACTCCCAACAGCCGCAACACAAGATACCCAGCAAGTATTAGAACCAAAAGTAAAAGTTGGTAACGCGGCTAAAAAAAGATGGAAGAAGATTCATGATTATTGTGTAAAAGAAAAAGTGGCAAAATTATAGATGTTATTGGAATCAACCTATTGGATGTAAATCTCAAATTACATGGTGCTTGCACCAGTCATCGATTTGATAGACAGGATTACTTGGAAACAAAACAGGAGGCAAAACATGATGAATGGCTTAACGACACCTTTTCGTGGGTCTGGAGCGTTCCACTGATACATTTTGAGGGGAATTTTCCTAAGGGATACGCGTGGACTGGGCATAGTTTGCGGGGTCCACATAAAACAAACTTCTATGTGCAAAAACTACCAAAGCCTGATGAGCTAAGGTCAGTACCTCAGGCAGATTTTAGCAAAATTGATCAATGCGTGGCGAATAAAATCTATGGAAGCTTACATGAGACAGAATACCATAATAATTTGGCTGAAGGTTCTGGTAAATCCCCCTGATGTCCCATAGACCAAATTAAGACAGGGAATTGGCTAAGATGGGTATATAACTGTACACAGTTGTTACAGATTCCAACCATTAAGGGGACCCTTCAAGCATGGCAGGAAGGAGTTAGACGTAGTAAGGACGTCACCTGGTGAGGAATGGAGAAATATGAAGTTGAAGATTGGGTATTCCCTGTTTGGATCAAAGTAATAATTATTGGGTTAAATATCAATACATCGCCACGGTCTACTCCAGAGACAGAGCTACTTGGTCCAGTGTACTCTGGAGACCAAACCCTTATGTTACGCCACGGCCCTGGAAAATGATTTGTAACAGATTTAATACCACATGCACGATAAGCCTTGCCCGCCAAAATTGTAGGAATGTTCCCGGCTGGGAAGAATACTGTGACGCTTACTATGACGGTGAGTATGACACTTACGGCCATCAAAGAGTTTGGGAGAAGAACAGTGCTGGCGTATGGATAAGAGCTTTTCCACGCAACGCTGGATGTGCCAAGGCTGTCCTGGGACATAGAATGTCGAAAAGGAAGCAGGTCCTAGGCCACATAGTGCCATTTGTTGGTGATGCTTTGATAATGCTTGAGGAAGGATACGCCTTCAAGAAAAGTCTATGCGAAGGACGAGAAATTGTCAGTTACGAATGGCTGGGACCCAATTGGATTTACAATAATGGTACGTGTGAATCGCCTGCAGAACATTGGTTGAGCTGTGGAAAAGGAAGAGGTCGGCATGAATGTTCGTGGTGGGAAAGAATGCAAATAATAGCTGGAGGAATCATCACCACTTTTGCTGCAGAGACCGGAGAAGTCATTAAAGAAGGTCTCGAAGTGGTGACTGGTTGGATTGGACATTTGTTTGGATATCTTTGGCCAAATCTGTTAATCATAATAGGACTTATTATTGCTGAAGTGATTGGATATGTTTCGTTAAAAGGAAGTTTCGCAGCCGCCCTGCGCTTGTGTGGGAGGAGCACACAACGCAGTGATATGGAGCCCCTCCTCCATTAGGGGAGGAGCGATGAAGCCTACAAAGCCCGACGCCGAGACACGCCCTGTTCATTCTGACTTGGGGGAGTGAAGGAAGAAGAAGCATCTATCAATCAATCATCAATCAATTTTATTTATAGCGCCAAATCACAACAAACAGTTGCCCCAAGGCGCTTTATATTGTAAGGCAAGGCCATACAATAATTACGTAAAAACCCCAACGGTCAAAACGACCCCCTGTGAGCAAGCACTTGGCGACAGTGGGAAGGAAAAACTCCCTTTTAACAGGAAGAAACCTCCAGCAGAACCAGGCTCAGGGAGGGGCAGTCTTCTGCTGGGACTGGTTGGGGCTGAGGGAGAAACAGGAAAAAGACATGCTGTGGAGGGGAGCAGAGATCAATCACTAATGATTAAATGCAGAGTGGTGCATACAGAGCAAAAAGAGAAAGAACACTCAGTGCATCATGGGAACCCCCCAGCAGTCTAAGTCTATAGCAGCATAACTAAGGGATGGTTCAGGGTCACCTGATCCAGCCCTAACTATAAGCTTTAGCAAAAAGGAAAGTTTTAAGCCTAATCTTAAAAGTAGAGAGGGTGTCTGTCTCCCTGATCTGAATTGGGAGCTGGTTCCACAGGAGAGGAGCCTGAAAGCTGAAGGCTCTGCCTCCCATTCTACTCTTACAAACCCTAGGAACTACAAGTAAGCCTGCAGTCTGAGAGCGAAGCGCTCTATTGGGGTGATATGGTACTATGAGGTCCCTAAGATAAGATGGGACCTGATTATTCAAAACCTTATAAGTAAGAAGAAGAATTTTAAATTCTATTCTAGAATTAACAGGAAGCCAATGAAGAGAGGCCAATATGGGTGAGATATGCTCTCTCCTTCTAGTCCCCGTTAGTACTCTAGCTGCAGCATTTTGAATTAACTGAAGGCTTTGAATGACATATCCTGATCAAAAATGACTCCAAGATTTCTCACAGTATTACTAGAGGTCAGGGTAATGCCATCCAGAGTAAGGATCTGGTTAGACACCATGTTTCTAAGATTTGTGGGGCCAAGTACAATAACTTCAGTTTTATCTGAGTTTAAAAGCAGGAAATTAGAGGTCATCCATGTCTTTATGTCTGTAAGACAATCCTGCAGTTTAGCTAATTGGTGTGTGTCCTCTGGCTTCATGGATAGATAAAGCTGGGTATCATCTGCGTAACAATGAAAATTTAAGCAATGCCGTCTAATAATACTGCCTAAGGGAAGCATGTATAAAGTGAATAAAATTGGTCCTAGCACAGAACCTTGTGGAACTCCATAATTAACCTTAGTCTGTGAAGAAGATTCCCCATTTACATGAACAAATTGTAATCTATTAGATAAATATGATTCAAACCACCGCAGCGCAGTGCCTTTAATACCTATGGCATGCTCTAATCTCTGTAATAAAATTTTATGGTCAACAGTATCAAAAGCAGCACTGAGGTCTAACAGAACAAGCACAGAGATGAGTCCACTGTCTGAGGCCATAAGAAGATCATTTGTAACCTTCACTAATGCTGTTTCTGTACTATGATGAATTCTAAAACCTGACTGAAACTCTTCAAATAGACCATTCCTCTGCAGATGATCAGTTAGCTGTTTTACAACTACCCTTTCAAGAATTTTGAGAGAAAAGGAAGGTTGGAGATTGGCCTATAATTAGCTAAGATAGCTGGGTCAAGTGATGGCTTTTTAAGTAATGGTTTAATTACTGCCACCTTAAAAGCCTGTGGTACATAGCCAACTAATAAAGATAGATTGATCATATTTAAGATCGAAGCATTAATAATGGTAGGGCTTCCTTGAGCAGCCTGGTAGGAATGGGGTCTAATAGACATGTTGATGGTTTGGATGAAGTAACTAATGAAAATAACTCAGACAGAACAATCGGAGAAAGAGTCTAACCAAATACCGGCATCACTGAAAGCAGCCAAAGATAACGATACGTCTTTGGGATGGTTATGAGTAATTTTTTTCTAATAGTTAAAATTTTATTAGCAAAGAAAGTCATGAAGTCATTACTAGTTAAAGTTAAAGGAATACTCGGCTCAATAGAGCTGACTCTTTGTCAGCCTGGCTACAGTGCTGAAAAGAAACCTGGGGTTGTTCTTATTTTCTTCAATTAGTGATGAGTAGAAAGATGTCCTAGCTTTACGGAGGGCTTTTTTATAGAGCAACAGACTCTTTTTCCAGGCTAAGTGAAGATCTTCTAAATTAGTGAGACGCCATTTCCTCTCCAACTTACGGGGTTATCTGCTTTAAGCTGCGAGTTTGTGAGTTATACCACGGAGTCAGGCACTTCTGATTTAAAGCTCTCTTTTCAGAGTAGCTACAGCATCCAAAGTTGTCTTCAATGAGGATGTAAAACTATTGACGATATACTCTATCTCACAGAGTTTAGGTAGCTACTCTGCACTGTGTTGGGTATATGGCATTAGAGAACATAAAGAAGGAATCATATCCTTAAACCTAGTTAACAGCGCTTTCTGAAGACTTCTAGTGTAATGAAACTTATTCCCCACTGCTGGGTAGTCCATCAGAGTAAATGTAAATGTTATTAAGAAATGATCAGACAGAAGGGAGTTTTCAGGGAATACTGTTAAGTCTTCACTTTCCATACCATAAGTCAGAACAGATCTAAGATATGATTAAAGTGGTGGGTGGACTCATTTACATTTTGAGCAAAGCCAATTGAGTCTAATAATAGAGTAAATGCAGTGTTGAGGCTGTCATTCTCAGCATCTGTGTGGATGTTAAAAATTGCCCACTATAATTATCTTATCTGAGCTAAGCACTAAGTCAGACAAAAAGTCTGAAAATTCACAGAGAAACTCACAGTAACGACCAGGTGGACGATAGATAATAACAAATAAAACTGGTTTTTGGGACTTCCAATTTGGATGGACAAGACTAAGAGTCAAGCTTCAAATGAATTAAAGCTCTGTCTGTGTTTTTGATTAATTAATAGCTGGAATGGAGATTGCTGCTAATCCTCCGCCTCGGCCCGTGCTACGAGCATTCTGGCAGTTAGTGTGACTCGGGGGTGTTGACTCATTTAAACTAACATATTCATCCTGCTGTAACCAGGTTTCTGTAAGGCAGAATAAATCAATATATGATCAATTATTATATCATTTACTAACAGGGACTTAGAAGAGAGAGACCTAATGTTTAATAGACCACATTTAACTGTTTTAGTCTGTGGTGCAGTTGAAGGTGCTATATTATTTTTTCTTTTTGAATTTTTATGCTTAAATAGATTTTTGTTGGTTATTGGTGGTGCTGGGAGGCGGCACTGTCTCTACGGGGATGGGGTAATGAGGGGATGGCAGGGGGAGAGAAGCTGCAGAGAGGTGTGTAAGACTACAACTCTGCTTCCTGTCCCAACCCTGGATAGTCATGGTTTGGAGGATTTAAGAAAATTGGCCAGATTTCTAGAAAATGAGAGCTGCTCCATCCAAAGTGGGATGGATGCCGTCTCTCCTAACAAGACCAGATTTTCCCCAGAAGCTTTGCCAATTATCTATGAAGCCCACCTCATTTTTTTACATAACAGCGTACAAACGTAAGGAGATAAGTAAAAAGAATAAGAGAGCACAATGTCCAACAATACTGGCGGCGTAAATGACACCATCTTCAAAGTGAGTAGAGTGGAGTTTAGTGCACTACTGTTAGTATGGCTGCTATACTGCTGTGTCAGCCATTGGGACTTACGACAACCACTGCGAATAGTAACGCTACTACATGATGTGTCAGATTGGCGATCATCAATCTGCACTACGGTCAGAGTGACTTAGGGTTGTCTTTAGTCATCACTCACATCCTCGGTCGCTTTAACTCTCCAGTTTGACTGTTGGGAATATGGCAGTACACATCAATTACAATTTGGATGGTGATAGATATGACAGCAATCTTTTATGCCCCGGAAGTGATAGCTGACATTGTGTGCGAAGCTGTGATGGCCTTGACCCTGTGGGCGTACAGAGCTACGTTAACTGGAGCCGTACAACGCAAGAAACCCTGGCTCTACAAACGTGGACTTATCATAATTGGGCCTTAGGATGGGGAATATTATCAGCTTTATACTGGCTGTCCATGGTTAGCCAACTACTCCTGCTGTTATGGTTTATGACCTATGATGCTTGCTTCCCGCGTACGGCTCCTTCAGCTACAGCGGGAATGACAACGTCACCACAGTCCCACTCTCCTACGGTGATCATGAGGCGTCTCTGGTGTACATCTGAATAATCCCGATGAACACTTTTGCTTGCTTGCAATATAATAGTTAAAAGACTAATGTTTCCTCTTACACTGTAGGGGGATATAAGATGTATTCATTGTCAAGCCACCCTGGAACAAGCGCTCTACTTCTGGGAGATAACACCGACTTCCCTGTTCAAGTGGCACGGGGAATAGTGGGACGGAAGGATACTTCTTTTCTGCCCCAGGTACCATCAGAAGCATACTTAAAAATTGAGATCGAGGCAGACATGATCTGGCATTCTCTCTTGATTGATCAACTACGAGCTGACACTATAGTGTCTCCAGAGGGATATATGTATTGCCCAGTGTTTACCAAAATGTGATGTATCCTACGGGAATAAGATTCTCCACAGCTCATTTTGCCGATGGCTGGATCGTGGCTATTGGTCCTTCATTACCACCAGTTCCACGTTCACCTCCACAGCGCACTGCGGAGGTTGGGGTGGCAAACCGAGGAAATGAACGGGTGTTTGGAGGCCCTCACGCAGGTGTTCCTGGATGAACACCTTCAACAGCCCGAGCCTGAGGATATTCTCGCTGAGGCTTCACCTCGAACGAAGGATACATCACCGCGGCCATCTACACCAGTTACATCGTGTTATACACCCGTCACCCCCACTTCACCATGCGCACCATCGTTCCCTGATGGATTATCATCTCAGGAATATGAGGCAAATCCGCCTCCATTGGGATTACCATCACAATCACCACTACGGGAAGAGCAGCTTTCTGACGGCGACGGCAATCTACAGGTGGGCGGAGAGGAGTACGTGGTGCTGGATGAGTGTCGTTCAACTCCAGTTCCTCCTGTTCTGTCTCCGATGGTGGATGAAAAAGAAGTGCTCACCCTTCATCCTGTCGACGACGACGAGGATGTTTTTATGGAGGTATAGAGAGATCGGCGGAGCGTCAAGTCATGGAGGGGGTGTCAGGAAAGATGACTTTAAGCTTGCTTTCAGCTTGTTTTCATCTTGGAATATAATATGAGCCATGGAATTAATATACATGCTGTTGGATTAAACTGCACAGTTTTTGGTACCTTCCAGGAGTAAGTGAGGTCATACTGGACTTTTCCATTGTAAATGGGGAGGCCCACGGAATGAACTCGATGGTGAAGACGAGGGAATATATCTAAAAATGATTCTAACATGACAAGTATGATCAAATGAATTAGTAATGTGTTAAAATTAAGAGTCGATTAGAAGATGTATTTTACAAATAAGTGAAATGAATGATTATATGAGTTGTTTTTCATAAAGAGTGCAGAGTCAGAGAAAAAGAGGAAGTGAAGAAGATGTTGCAAGTGGGGCAAGAAAAGCTGATGTTAAACAACTGATCAAATGATTAAGATGTTGGTAAAAATGAAATGAATAATAAGGAATGAGAATGTTTGTATATGATCATATGAATTGTTTTTATGTGAAAGAGAGTTGTAATGAAATGATTGAATATGATTGATGTGATTTTGAAGAAATAATTTAAAAGAATGAATTCTCAGAAAAGCTGAAGTGTTAACAGAAAAGAGGAACTTGAGAAATAAGTTACTGGTAGGGGCTGTGGAGATTTCCAGTAAAGCAGAAGGAGAAGGGAGGAGGTTTTGAGTCAACAGCGTCCCCATGGTAACCAAGATATATCTGAGGACGACTGGAGTCAAGAACATATATAACTTGTTGAAACACCAGAAGACGGGGTTATTCTTCCAGGGAGAGGTGCTGTTGCCACTACTCCCCCGCTACGAGGAGATCACAAGACTTGACCATCTTGTGAGCATCAATTGGAATCGTAGAGTGAGAGGATTGGAGCCATAAAAGATCATTTGAGAGAGATTTCAACTCCCACTCAGGCCGTCCAGTCACGGAGTAGCAGAACAATGGAGGATAACCACTGGCCTTAAGTCTGAGTGGGGACTGTTCAACGATTTCTCTCTCAAGGAATATCACAGCATACCAGAATGGATTAGATCAACTTTTGGTTGATTGAAGACGGAATAAATTCTTATGTGGATTAACTTCCTGAAGGATACATATCACACAAGGATCGTGGTCATCTAATGACTAATAGCTGATGAAGAGGAAATCAAGTTCATCGAGCTGGGGACCTTCACCACGAAAGCCTCCCTCCCTCACTCCTAGGAAAATTTGTTGAGAAATCATGTCCAGATGGAGGCAGTTAGCAGCTAGACGAATCTCCTCGCCACCAGCTTGAACAGCCTTTGTGCAGCCCTGCCGGGTAATACCCGTGGAGACACGAAGGTCGGACCCCATAGACTGAGAGCTGGTTTTACACAAACACACTCATCGGAGGGTGAGCGTGTGCCGTGTATCTAAAAAGCGGGATCTGACAATATATATATATATATATATATAGATATATATATATATATATATAGATATATATATATATATATATACACACACACACACACACACACACACACAGTGAGGAAAATAAGTATTTGAACACCCTGCAATTTTGCAAGTTCTCCCACTTAGAAATCATGGAGAGGTCTGAAATTTTCATCTTAGGTGCATGTCCACTGTGAAAGACAATCTAAAAAAAAAATAAAAAAAATCCAGAAATGACAATGTGTGATTTTGTTTAATAATTTATTTGTATGTTACTGCTGCAAATAAGTATTTGATCAACTACCAACCAGCAAGAATTCTGGCTCACACAGACCTGTTAATTTTTCTTTAAGAAGCCCTCTTATTCTGCACTCTTTACCTGTATTAATTGCACCTGTTTGAACTTGTTACCTGTATAAAAGACACCTGTTCACACACTCAATCAATCACACTCTAACCTGTCCACCATAGCCAAGACCAAAGTGCTGTCAAGATGACTGTCAATCTGACACAAGATGACTGACACAAAATCACTGTCAATCTCCCTCGGTCTGGGGTTCCATGCAAGATCTCACTTTGTGGGGTAAGGATGATTCTGAGAAAGCTCAGAACTACACAGGAGGACCTGGTCAATGACCTGAAGAGAGCTGGGACCACAGTCATAAAGATTACATTAGTAACACATGATGCTGTCATGGTTTAAAATCCTGCAGGGCAACAAGGTCCCCCTGCTCAAGCCAGCACATATCCAGGCCCGTTTGAAGTTCACCATTGACCATCTGGATGATCCAGAGGAGGCATGGGAGAAGGTCATGTGGTCAGATGAGACCAGAATAGAGCTTTTTGGAATAAACTCCACTTACCATGTTTAGAGGATGAGAACAACCCCAAGAAAACCATCCCAACTGTGAAGCATGGGGGTGGAAACATCATACTGTGGGGGGTTGCCCTTCTGCAAAGGGGACAGGACAACTGCACCTTATTGAAGGGCGGATGGATGGGGTCATGTATTGTGAGATTTTGGCAAACAACCTCCTTCCCTCAGTAAGAGCATTGAAGATGGGTCATGGCTGGGTCTTCCAGCATGACAATGACCCCAAATAAACAGCCAGGGCAACTAAGGAGGGGGCTCCGTAAGAAGCATTTCAAGGTCCTGGAGTGGCCTGGCCAGTCTCCAGACCTGAACTCAATAGAAAATCTTTGGAGGGAGCTGAAACTCCAAACCTGAAAGATCTAGAGAAGATCTGTATGGAGGAGTGGATCAAAATCCCTGCTGCAGTGTGTGCAAACCTGGTGAAAAACTACAGGAAATGTTTGACCTCAGTAATTGCAAACAAAGGCTACTGTACCAAATATTAACATTGATTTCACATGTGTTCAAATACTTATTTGCTGGAGTAACATGCAAATAAATTATTAAAAATTCATACATTGTGATTTCCGGATTTTTTTCAGATTATGTCTCTCAAAGTGGACGTGCACCTAAGATGAAATTTCAGACCCCTCCATGATTTCTAAGTGGGAGAACTTGCAAAACCACAAGGTGTTCAAATACTTATTTTCCTCACTGTATATATATATATATATATATATATATATATATATATATATATATATATATATATATATATATATATATATATATACACACGAGGTCTGTTAGAAAAGTATCTGTCCTTTTTATTTTTTTCAAAAACCATATGGATTTGAATCACGTGTGATTGCGTCAGACAAGCTTGAACCCTCGTGCTCATGCGTGAGTTTTTCCACGCCTGTCAGTTGCGTCATTCGCCTGTGAGCAGGCTTTGAGTGAGGAGTGGTCCACCCTCTCGGCGGATTTTCATTGTCAGGAAATGGCGGAATGATTTGGGCTTTTTTCTATCTGAATTTTTTCAGAAACTGTGAGAGACCTCCAGGTGGACACCGTTCAGAAAATTAATATGGCTTTCAGGGACGAAGGAGTATGTGGTAATCCCTTAAAATTTTCCTTCACGTTATTTCAATGTCTTTTTGAATAGTTTATACTGCAGTAAGGCACAATTTTTGGCAATTCAGTGATGTCTACTTACATGACACCTGCCAAGTTACATCACCTCTAGGGTGGCTACCACAACTGCTTGCCCATAATAAAGTAAGTCCCTTCGGCTTTGCACTTGTTTGCATTTGGAGTCGCCACAGCAGATTTGAGGTGGATCTGTATCTTTATTTGGTACAGTTTTTACATCTGATGCAACTCCATATTCCATGGAGAACAGGCAGGAGTGGCCTTGAAGTGGGAACTTTCTGTACTGTAAACAAGTATACTTTACCGCTTGGCCACCACACCTGCCAAGTATGAGCCATTAATAAGTTAATTATATGAAGGGGTATATTTGTATGATGCATATTGTCTCACAACTCACTTGAAACTATAATGATGTGTTTGTAGAGCAGTTTATATTTTATCATAAATAATTTAATAAAATGTCATAATGTGGCATGGCTAACAACCAACATAACTGCTGCTGGTGTATATCAAATCCCTTCTTACAGGCAGATACGCACATCAACCTTCTTAACGCAATTGTGGACAAATCAGTGACTCCCTGTGGTCAGCTTCACCTCTCTTTTGGGGATTGGGGAATGAGTCTGTGGCCTTGATAAATTTCAGAAGAATCAATGGTTGCATCATCATTTTTTGTGACAGCATTATAAAATAGCACTAACCAGCATTGATCAGAAGTGAATGACGTCACCGACAGGCATGGAAAAACTCTCGCATGCGCACGAGCGAGATCTGGAGCGACCCGGATATACAGACATGATGGGAGGACTGACTGATGATCAACAGCAAAAAGCCCAAGAAGAAGGATGTATCGGCCCTTGGGAACTGACAATTTGGGCCAAATTGATAGAAGTTCTAAAAAACACAGAAATTCCACTGGAAGATGCAGAAGAGGTGCCACAAGAAAAAGGGGGCAGAGAAACCCTCATGTATTATTTTACCACTGGACTAGATGCCTGGGGAAATAAAGCAGCAAAACCGAAGAAGAAGTCAGCCGAGTACCGCGTGACACCTGAAGAATGGGTGAGAAAGAGGAGGATACAATCTATGGGGGGAGTGGCTAGCAGAGCGGACACTCCTAGTAGGCCGGACCAAACACTTAAGGTGCGGCTCACAATGCTGATGGTATTGGTTCCCTATGTGGGGGTTTACTCTGTCGGGGCACATGTTGACCTCCTGGAGGAACAGCAGCAGTTGTTACACCAACCGACTCAAGGTGAGGAAAAATCAGGAAAGCCTCAGAGTCGCTGGATGTTTCCCTCCATTTTCCGCGGGATAAGGAAGAAGTAAAAGAAGCGGCTGTTTGCAAAATGTTGCAAGGACCAGATGTAAATAGAGTACCCATTATCAGTAATCGAGGAAGACTTGGACCCTATATACAATGTGGCATTGGTGCTGAGAAACTATACATAAATTGGCCAGAAAAAGATTTTGATGAAGAAGACTGGGAACTAGCATCTAACGGATATTATGTCTCAAATTATGAATATAAAAGAGATGCCGACTTAACAGAGACAACAGGACAAAAATTACTTGCTGATCGAGTGGTTAGCGAGGAAAGTCTGCGGCATTGGTACATAATAGGACGCCGAAGGATACCCCAATCAGTTCCAAGATGTCCAAACACCTACCCCTGGATATTAAATGTGGTTTACCTACAACTCAAAGACCTGAGATTCACATTGAGATGGGGGATTAATTACATTGAGCCACTCCAAGGAGTTTATGTTGAAATATACCTTAACCAGTGCTTGATCTGGATGACAAGCCCCAACATGCGACGTCAAATGTACAGACGACTGCAAGACCCAAGATATCATGTTTTAGATAACCAGACATTAAATTTGAGAGTTATCGATCAACCTCGGGCCTGTATGAGCTGCCTACCCCCAACCATACCAACAATTTTTGTAAATCAAGACTTCTTCTACCTGTACAAAAAAGGAGTCTGGAACTGTTGTCAAGCAAGGAAGATTCAGCTTCAAATTGAGCCTAAGGATCAAGAATAGAAGCCGATAGTTCCCCTTTATCTAGCCTTATCACAGACCATGTATTCTGGAAAACTGTTTTGGCAGCATTGGCAAGATCTATGGAACTATGTACCCCCACATCAGGTACAGAGGATCCCTGAAGGACCCCTCCCTAAACCTGACAGGGTAATTGTTACGATGTGGAAGTGGGCGTGGAAAGGAATGGATTCAGAACTTAAGCACCCATCTCCCATCTACACTCATCTCTTTAAGAGACAATGACTATTCCCTATGGTGGTGCATCTTGGGAGAAAAAGAAGGAGACCGATGGCGGAGTGATAACTCACCCTGAATCATGCTGCGGACCTTCAAACTGGATGAAAATAATGTAAATAGTCTACGATCCGGGCATGGAGGACTTACACCATACTTGGAATTACCCTACAAGAAAATATGTTTAAACTGGCCACAAAAGGATTACAAAGAGAAAGGATGGTTGCTGGGAACAGGAGGATACTTTGTAGATAATGATTCGTATAAAAGGACTGCTGACCTTGCAGAGCCTGGATTATACACTCCTCTGGAAGCTATCGTGGACAAAGTTGGACAACACTGGTATTGCCCTGGGGTTGGATGGAAGTTTTACCCAATTCCCCGGTGTCCAGACTCATATCCCTGCATCTTGAACGTAGTGCATGTACAGAAAAGGGGCTACAGGTTTAAAATAAGGTGGGGACCTAATTATGTTGATCCATTACAGGGAGTGTATGTGGATATTTGGCTTGGATCTTTCCAGATCTGGACCAGTAGTCCCTATATGTTTAAAAGACTTCAACTACAAGAGGCACGTTCAACTTTTTATTTGATTGAGAACCAAACTTTGCCAATATGCACAACGGTACAGTACCTTGACATCGAAAAAGGCGGAAGTCTCCCACCTATTAGAAGTGGATGGCGAACCAGAGTACTAGTGGGGCTTTGGCAATCCCCAAGGGCTATACTGATACGACTTAGCATAAAGTCGGGAAGAGGACTATTCTGGAGATTGACTCCTCTGTACTCTGTGATGGTGCAGTATGTCTACAGTACGGCATATTGGGACGCCTATGAGGATATCTTGCACCTACGTAGAGAATTGAATCCTGCATCTTCACAGTGTTTCTACACACCCCAGGGACCACCGCCTGAAATGAAGGAGGTGACAGTCGTCACTTGGAAATGGGCGTGGCGAGGACTAGATATTAGACTCCCATGACCATCTCCCTTGTTAGTCACCCTTCTTCAGCAACAAGCATCAAGCGTTTCTGTTGGGAACACGAGACAAACAACAGCACCTAAGATCATCTATCTCCGAGATGGAAGAACCACGGGAAGACAGCGTGATCACCACGCAACCTCAAAGAACCAACGAAAGACCAAGAGAAGAGGAGTTTGGCATAGAAATGCCACTGCTGCAATGACCCCAAAAGCTGGAGCCGCTGCCACCAGTACCAAGTGAATTCTACTACGAAAATGTTGGAAGAAAGCAGCAGCAACAAAGCCAGCCGCAAAAGAAAAAGTGCCTCCAATGTTGGAGTTGGATGGCTAAAATTACAGCATTGTTAGTCGGCATTGCTGTACTTCTAGCTATCCTGTACTGCTATGGTAGTATGCCCTGAACCTTAACCCATATCAGGGTCCAGTACGCAACAACTAAAACTTTCCAACAGACATGTTGGGGAGTTGAATCAAGAAACATCTACATGATATGGGACCAGAATTCTACAGAGAAATGGGCAAAGGTGAAGAACCTAACCCAGCAGATGCTAAAGACTGAGTGGCTGCAATACTTGAACGACAGTGGGGAATTTCCAACCGTCACCACCAATTACAACCTGACCACCGGAGCAGACATCCTTCAAATCCTACAAGTGAGGGATCAAGAGATTATCGTGGCAACCATCTTACGATTAAAACAAAGACAGCGAAGAGAAGTAGGCTGCACTTGGATAAGACCTGAACCTGGCGAGCCAGCCTGGTATTGCCCATGGGGATGCAGAGTACTAGTAGGCTATCGAGCAGGATATTGGGAAAAAGAAGCTGTTTTTCCAGCATTACCAAGACATGATGTTTGCAGAACGATAATGCCTACGTGGAAACATTGGGGCAATTATAACCTCACCTGTGACAACACCCGCAGCAGAGTGCCGAAAGTGGATACAGTATCTACAACAGTCCCTCTGTTGAACAACGCTACCGGCATGGGAGCAGGGATATTATATTCCAAACCAACTGCGATCCCATCAGCAGCATCGGTGGGATCCACAAAGATATCACCAACACAGGGAAAAGCCAAACCACTCCCAACATCGCCAACACAAGATACCCAGCAAGTATTAGAACCAAAAGTTAAAAGTATTGGTAACGCGGCTAAAAAAAGATGGAAGAAGATTCATGATTATTGTGTAAAAGAAAAAGTGGCAAAATTAGATAGATGTTATTGGAATCAACCTATTGGATGTAAATCTCAAAATTACATGGTGCTTGCACCAGTCATCGATTTGATAGACAGGATTACTTGGAAACAAAAACAGGAGGCAAAACATGATGAATGGCTTAACGACACCTTTTCGTGGGTCTGGAGCGTTCCACTGATACATTTTGAGGGGAATTTTCCTAAGGGATACGCGTGGACTGGGCATAGTTTGCGGGGTCCACATAAAACAAACTTCTATGTGCAAAAACTACCAAAGCCTGATGAGCTAAGGTCAGTACCTCAGGCAGATTTTAGCAAAATTGATCAATGCGTGGCGAATAAAATCTATGGAAGCTTACATGAGACAGAATACCATAATAATTTGGCTGAAGGTTCTGGTAAATCCCCCTGATGTCCCATAGACCAAATTAAGACAGGGAATTGGCTAAGATGGGTATATAACTGTACACAGTTGTTACAGATTCCAACCATTAAGGGGACCCTTCAAGCATGGCAGGAAGGAGTTAGACGTAGTAAGGACGTCACCTGGTGAGGAATGGAGAAATATGAAGTTGAAGATTGGGTATTCCCCTGTTTGGATCAAAGTAATAATTATTGGGTTAAATATCAATACATCGCCACGGTCTACTCCAGAGACAGAGCTACTTGGTCCAGTGTACTCTGGAGACCAAACCCTTATGTTACGCCACGGCCCTGGAAAATGATTTGTAACAGATTTAATACCACATGCACGATAAGCCTTGCCCGCCAAAATTGTAGGAATGTTCCCGGCTGGGAAGAATACTGTGACGCTTACTATGACGGCGAGTATGACACTTACGGCCATCAAAGAGTTTGGGAGAAGAACAGTGCTGGCGTATGGATAAGAGCTTTTCCACGCAACGCTGGATGTGCCAAGGCTGTCCTGGGACATAGAATGT
Source organism: Thalassophryne amazonica (assembly GCF_902500255.1). Lineage (NCBI taxonomy): Eukaryota > Metazoa > Chordata > Actinopteri > Batrachoidiformes > Batrachoididae > Thalassophryne > Thalassophryne amazonica. Next base: position 19,239,911 of record NC_047103.1, on the reverse strand, counting down.
CGAAAAGGAAGCAGGTCCTAGGCCACATAGTGCCATTTGTTGGTGATGCTTTGATAATGCTTGAGGAAGGATACGCCTTCAAGAAAAGTCTATGCGAAGGACGAGAAATTGTCAGTTACGAATGGCTGGGACCCAATTGGATTTACAATAATGGTACGTGTGAATCGCCTGCAGAACATTGGTTGAGCTGTGGAAAAGGAAGAGGTCGGCATGAATGTTCGTGGTGGGAAAGAATGCAAATAATAGCTGGAGGAATCATCACCACTTTTTTTGTTTGGATATCTTTGGCCAAATCTGTTAATCATAATAGGACTTATTATTGCTGAAGTGATTGGATATGTTTCGTTAAAAGGAAGTTTTGCAGCCGCCCTGCGCTTGTGTGGGAGGAGCACACAACGCAGTGATATGGAGCCCCTCCTCCATTAGGGGAGGAGCGATGAAGCCTACAAAGCCCGACGCCGAGACACGCCCTGTTCATTCTGACTTGGGGGAGTGAAGGAAGAAGAAGCATCTATCAATCAATCAATCAATCAATTTTAATTATATAGCGCCAAATCACAACAAACAGTTGCCCCAAGGCGCTTTATATTGTAAGGCAAGGCCATACAATAATTACGTAAAAACCCCAACGGTCAAAACGACCCCCTGTGAGCAAGCACTTGGCGACAGTGGGAAGGAAAAACTCCCTTTTAACAGGAAGAAACCTCCAGCAGGACCAGGCTCAGGGAGGGGCAGTCTTCTGCTGCGACTGGTTGGGGCTGAGGGGAGAAAATCAGGAAAAAGACATGCTGTGGAGGGGAGCAGAGATCAATCACTAATGATTAAATGCAGAGTGGTGCATACAGAGCAAAAAGAGAAAGAAACACTCAGTGCATCATGGGAACCCCCCAGCAGTCTAAGTCTATAGCAGCATAACTAAGGGATGGTTCAGGGTCACCTGATCCAGCCCTAACTATAAGCTTTAGCAAAAAGGAAAGTTTTAAGCCTAATCTTAAAAGTAGAGAGGGTGTCTGACTCCCTGATCTGAATTGGGAGCTGGTTCCACAGGAGAGGAGCCTGAAAGCTGAAGGCTCTGCCTCCCATTCTACTCTTACAAACCCTAGGAACTACAAGTAAGCCTGCAGTCTGAGAGCGAAGCGCTCTATTGGGGTGATATGGTACTATGAGGTCCCTAAGATAAGATGGGACCTGATTATTCAAAACCTTATAAATAAGAAGAAGAATTTTAAATTCTATTCTAGAATTAACAGGAAGCCAATGAAGAGAGGCCAATATGGGTGAGATATGCTCTCTCCTTCTAGACCCCGTTAGTACTCTAGCTGCAGCATTTTGAATTAACTGAAGGCTTTGCACATTGAAGGACATATCCTGATCAAAAATGACTCCAAGATTTCTCACAGTATTACTAGAGGTCAGGGTAATGCCATCCAGAGTAAGGATCTGGTTAGACACCATGTTTCTAAGATTTGTGGGGCCAAGTACAATAACTTCAGTTTTATCTGAGTTTAAAAGCAGGAAATTAGAGGTCATCCATGTCTTTATGTCTGTAAGACAATCATGCAGTTTAGCTAATTGGTGTGTGTCCTCTGGGTTCATGGATAGATAAAGCTGGGTATCATCTGCGTAACAATGAAAATTTAAGCAATGCCGTCTAATAATACTGCCTAAGGGAAGCATGTATAAAGTGAATTAAATTGGTCTTAGCACAGAACCTTGTGGAACTCCATAATTAACCTTAGTCTGTGAAGAAGATTCCCCATTTACATGAACAAATTGTAATCTATTAGATAAATATGATTCAAACCACCGCAGCGCAGTGCCTTTAATACCTATGGCATGCTCTAATCTCTGTAATAAACGTTTATGGTCAACAGTATCAAAAGCAGCACTGAGGTCTAACAGAACAAGCACAGACATGAGTCCACTGTCTGAGGCCATAAGAAGATCATTTGTAACCTTCACTAATGCTGTTTCTGTACTATGATGAATTCTAAAACCTGACTGAAACTCTTCAAATAGACCATTCCTCTGCAGATGATCAGTTAGCTGTTTTACAACTACCATTTCAAGAATCTTTGAGAGAAAAGGAAGGTTGGAAATTGGCCTATAATTAGCTAAGATAGCTGGGTCAAGTGATGGCTTTTTAAGTAATGGTTTAATTACTGCCACCTTAAAAGCCTGTGGTACATAGCCAACTAATAAAGATAGATTGATCATATTTAAGATCGAAGCATTAAATAATGGTAGGGCTTCCTTGAGCAGCCTGGTAGGAATGGGGTCTAATAGACATGTTGATGGTTTGGATGAAGTAACTAATGAAAATAACTCAGACAGAACAATCGGAGAGAAAGAGTCTAACCAAATACCGGCATCACTGAAAGCAGCCAAAGATAACGATACGTCTTTGGGATGGTTATGAGTAATTTTTTCTCTAATACTTAAAATTTTATTAGCAAAGAAAGTCATGAAGTCATTACTAGTTAAAGTTAAAGGAATACTCGGCTCAATAGAGCTCTGACTCTTTGTCAGCCTGGCTACAGTGCTGAAAAGAAACCTGGGGTTGTTCTTATTTTCTTCAATTAGTGATGAGTAGTAAGATGTCCTAGCTTTACGGAGGGCTTTTTTATAGAGCAACAGACTCTTTTTCCAGGCTAAGTGAAGATCTTCTAAATTAGTGAGACGCCATTTCCTCTCCAACTTACGGGTTATCTGCTTTAAGCTGCGAGTGTGTGAGTTATACCACGGAGTCAGGCACTTCTGATTTAAAGCTCTCTTTTTCAGAGGAGCTACAGCATCCAAAGTTGTCTTCAATGAGGATGTAAAACTATTGACGATATACTCTATCTCACAGAGTTTAGGTAGCTACTCTGCACTGTGTTGGTATATGGCATTAGAGAACATAAAGAAGGAATCATATCCTTAAACCTAGTTACAGCGCTTTCTGAAAGACTTCTAGTGTAATGAAACTTATTCCCCACTGCTGGGTAGTCCATCAGAGTAAATGTAAATGTTATTAAGAAATGATCAGACAGAAGGGAGTTTTCAGGGAATACTGTTAAGTCTTCACTTTCCATACCATAAGTCAGAACAAGATCTAAGATATGATTAAAGTGGTGGGTGGACTCATTTACATTTTGAGCAAAGCCAATTGAGTCTAATAATAGATTAAATGCAGTGTTGAGGCTGTCATTCTCAGCATCTGTGTGGATGTTAAAATTGCCCACTATAATTATCTTATCTGAGCTAAGCACTAAGTCAGACAAAAAGTCTGAAAATTCACAGAGAAACTCACAGTAACAACCAGGTGGACGATAGATAATAACAAATAAAACTGGTTTTTGGGACTTCCAATTTGGATGGACAAGACTAAGAGTCAAGCTTTCAAATGAATTAAAGCTCTGTCTGTGTTTTTGATTAATTAATAAGCTGGAATGGAAGATTGCTGCTAATCCTCCGCCTCGGCCCATGCTACGAGCATTCTGGCAGTTAGTGTGACTCGGGGGTGTTGACTCATTTAAACTAACATATTCATCCTGCTGTAACCAGGTTTCTGTAAGGCAGAATAAATCAATATATTGATCAATTATTATATCATTTACTAACAGGAACTTAGAAGAGAGAGACCTAATGTTTAATAGACCACATTTAACTGTTTTAGTCTGTGGTGCAGTTGAAGGTGCTATATTATTTTTTCTTTTTGAATTTTTATGCTTAAATAGATTTTTGTTGGTTATTGGTGGTCTGGGAGCAGGCACTGTCTCTACGGGGATGGGGTAATGAGGGGATGGCAGGGGGAGAGAAGCTGCAGAGAGGTGTGTAAGACTACAACTCTGCTTCCTGGTCCCAACCCTGGATAGTCATGGTTTGGAGGATTTAAGAAAATTGGCCAGATTTCTAGAAATGAGAGCTGCTCCATCCAAAGTGGGATGGATGCCGTCTCTCCTAACAAGACCAGATTTTCCCCAGAAGCTTTGCCAATTATCTATGAAGCCCACCTCATTTTTTTTACATAACAGCGTACAAACGTAAGGAGATAAGTAAAAAGAATAAGAGAGCACAATGTCCAACAATACTGGCGGCGTAAATGACACCATCTTCAAAGTGAGTAGAGTGGAGTTTATTGCACTACTGTTAGTATGGCTGCTATACTGCTGTGTCAGCCATTGGGACTTACGACAACCACTGCGAATAGTAACGCTACTACATGGATGTGTCAGATTGGCGATCATCAATCTGCACTACGGTCAGAGTGACTTAGGGTTGTCTTTATTCATCACTCACGTCCTCGGTCGCTTTACTCTCCAGTTTGACTGTTGGGGAATATGGCAGTACACATCAATTACAATTTGGATGGTGATAGATATGACAGCAATCTTTTATGCCCCGGCAGTGATAGCTGACATTGTGTGCGAAGCTGTGATGGCCTTGACCCTGTTGGCGTACATAGCTACGTTAACTGGAGCCGTACAACGCAAGAAACCCTGGCTCTACAAACGTGGACTTATCATAATTTGGGCCTTAGGATGGGGAATATTATCAGCTTTATACTGGCTGTCCATGGTTAGTCAACTACTCCTGCTGTTATGGTTTATGACCTATGATGCTTGCTTCCCGCGTACGGCTCCTTCAGCTACAGCGGGAATGACAACGTCACCACAGTCCCACTCTCCTACGGTGATCATGAGGCGTCTCTGGTGTACATCTGAATAATCCCGATGAACACTTTTGCTTGCTTGCAATATAATAGTTAAAAGACTAATGTTTCCTCTTACACTGTAGGGGGATATAAGATGTATTCATTGTCAAGCCACCCTGGAACAAGCGCTCTACTTCTGGGAGATAACACCGACTTTGTGGTGCCCGACGTGTTATGCAACAACTTCCCTGTTCAAGTGGCACGGGGAATAGTGGGACGGAAGGATACTTCTTTTCTGCCCCAGGTACCATCAGAAGCATACTTAAAAATTGAGATCGAGGCAGACATGATCTGGCATTCTCTCTTGATTGATCAACTACGAGCTGACACTATAGTGTCTCCAGAGGGATATATGTATTGCCCAGTGTTTACCAAAATGTGGATGTATCCTACTGGAATAAGATTCTCCACAGCTCATTTTGCCGATGGCTGGATCGTGGCTATTGGTCCTTCATTACCACCAGTTCCACGTTCACCTCCACAGCGCACTGCGGAGGTTGGGGTGCAAACCGAGGAAATGAACTGGTGTTTGGAGGCCCTCACGCAGGTGTTCCTGGATGAACACCTTCAACAGCCCGAGCCTGAGGATATTCTCGCTGAGGCTTCACCTCGAACGAAGGATACATCACCGCGGCTATCTACACCAGTTACATCGTGTTATACACCCGTCACCCCCACTTCACCATGCGCACCATCGTTCCCTGATGGATTATCATCTCAGGAATATGAGGCAAATCCGCCTCCATTGGGATTACCATCACAATCACCACTACGGGAAGAGCAGCTTTCTGACGGCGACGGCAATCTACAGGTGGGCGGAGAGGAGTACGTGGTGCTGGATGAGTGTCGTTCAACTCCAGTTCCTCCTGTTCTGTCTCCGATGGTGGATGAAAAAGAAGTGCTCACCCTTCATCCTGTCGACGACGACGAGGATGTTTTTATGGAGGTATAGAGAGATCGGCGGAGCGTCAAGTCATGGAGGGGGTGTCAGGAAAGATGACTTTAAGCTTGCTTTCAGCTTGTTTTCATCTTGGAATATAATATGAGCCATGGAATTAATATACATGCTGTTGGATTAAACTGCACAGTTTTTGGTACCTTCCAGGAGTAAGTGAGGTCATACTGGACTTTTCCATTGTAAATGGGGAGGCCCACGGAATGAACTCGATGGTGAAGACGAGGGAATATATCTAAAAATGATTCTAACATGACAAGTATGATCAAATGAATTAGTAATGTGTTAAAATTAAGAGTCGATTAGAAGATGTATTTTACAAATAAGTGAAATGAATGATTATATGAGTTGTTTTTCATAAAGAGTGCAGAGTCAGAGAAAAAGAGGAAGTGAAGAAGATGTTGCAAGTGGGGCAAGAAAAGCTGATGTTAAACAACTGATCAAATGATTAAGATGTTGGTAAAAATGAAATGAATAATAAGGAATGAGAATGTTTGTATATGATCATATGAATTGTTTTTATGTGAAAGAGAGTTGTAATGAAATGATTGAATATGATTGATGTGATTTTGAAGAAATAATTTAAAAGAATGAATTCTCAGAAAAGCTGAAGTGTTAACAGAAAAGAGGAACTTGAGAAATAAGTTACTGGTAGGGGCTGTGGAGATTTCCAGTAAAGCAGAAGGAGAAGGGAGGAGGTTTTGAGTCAACAGCGTCCCCATGGTAACCAAGATATATCTGAGGACGACTGGAGTCAAGAACATATATAACTTGTTGAAACACCAGAAAACGGGGTTATTCTTCCAGGGAGAGGTGCTGTTGCCACTACTCCCCCGCTACGAGGAGATCACAAGACTTGACCATCTTGTGAGCATCAATTGGAATCGTGGAGTGAGAGGATTGGAGCCATAAAAGATCATTTGAGAGAGATTTCAACTCCCACTCAGGCCGTCCAGTCACGGAGTAGCAGAACAATGGAGGATAACCACTGGCCTTAAGTCTGAGTGGGGAATGTTCAACGATTTCTCTCTCAAGGAATATCACAGCATACCAGAATGGATTAGATCAACTTTTGGTTGATTGAAGACGGAATAAATTCTTATGTGGATTAACTTCCTGAAGGATACAATATCACACAAGGATCGTGGTCAGCTAATGACTAATAGCTGATGAAGAGGAAATCAAGTTCATCGAGCTGGGGACCTTCACCACGAAAGCCTCCCTCCCTCACTCCTAGGAAAATTTGTTGAGAAATCAATGTCCAGATGGAGGCAGTTAGCAGCTAGACGAATCTCCTCGCCACCAGCTTGAACAGCCTTTGTGCAGCCCTGCCGGGTAATACCCGTGGAGACACGAAGGTCGGACCCCAGAGACGGAGAGCTGGTTTTACACAAACACACTCATCGGAGGGTGAGCGTGTGCCGTGTATCTAAAAAGCGGGATCTGACAATATATATATATATATATATATATATATATATATATATATATATATATATATATATATATATATATATATATATACACACACACACACACACACAGTGAGGAAAATAAGTATTTGAACACCCTGCGATTTTGCAAGTTCTCCCACTTAGAAATCATGGAGAGGTCTGAAATTTTCATCTTAGGTGCATGTCCACTGTGAAAGACAATCTAAAAAAAAAAATAAAAAAATCCAGAAATGACAATGTGTGATTTTTTTTTAATAATTTATTTGTATGTTACTGCTGCAAATAAGTATTTGATCAACTACCAACCAGCAAGAATTCTGGCTCACACAGACCTGTTAATTTTTCTTTAAGAAGCCCTCTTATTCTGCACTCTTTACCTGTATTAATTGCACCTGTTTGAACTTGTTACCTGTATAAAAGACACCTGTTCACACACTCAATCAATCACACTCTAACCTGTCCACCATAGCCAAGACCAAAGTGCTGTCAAGATGACTGTCAATCTGACACAAGATGACTGACACAAAATCACTGTCAATCTCCCTCGGTCTGGGGTTCCATGCAAGATCTCACTTTGTGGGGTAAGGATGATTCTGAGAAAGCTCAGAACTACACAGGAGGACCTGGTCAATGACCTGAAGAGAGCTGGGACCACAGTCATAAAGATTACATTAGTAACACATGATGCTGTCATGGTTTAAAATCCTGCAGGGCAACAAGGTCCCCCTGCTCAAGCCAGCACATATCCAGGCCCGTTTGAAGTTCACCAGTGACCATCTGGATGATCCAGAGGAGGCATGGGAGAAGGTCATGTGGTCAGATGAGACCAGAATAGAGCTTTTTGGAATAAACTCCACTTACCATGTTTAGAGGATGAGAACAACCCCAAGAAAACCATCCCAACTGTGAAGCATGGGGGTGGAAACATCATACTGTGGGGGTGCCCTTCTGCAAAGGGGACAGGACAACTGCACCTTATTGAAGGGAGGATGGATGGGGTCATGTATTGTGAGATTTTGGCAAACAACCTCCTTCCCTCAGTAAGAGCATTGAAGATGGGTCATGGCTGGGTCTTCCAGCATGACAATGACCCCAAATAAACAGCCAGGGCAACTAAGGAGGGGCTCCGTAAGAAGCATTTCAAGGTCCTGGAGTGGCCTGGCCAGTCTCCAGACCTGAACTCAATAGAAAATCTTTGGAGGGAGCTGAAACTCCAAACCTGAAAGATCTAGAGAAGATCTGTATGGAGGAGTGGATCAAAATCCCTGCTGCAGTGTGTGCAAACCTGGTGAAAAACTACAGGAAACGTTTGACCTCAGTAATTGCAAACAAAGGCTACTGTACCAAATATTAACATTGATTTTCACATGTGTTCAAATACTTATTTGCTGGAGTAACATGCAAATAAATTATTAAAAATTCATACATTGTGATTTCCGGATTTTTTTCAGATTATGTCTCTCAAAGTGGACGTGCACCTAAGATGAAAATTTCAGACCCCTGACGTGCGGACAGGAAAAACACCTCCGTGTTGATAACCATTTGTAAAATCGAGGTGGCTTTTGATGGCTTTCAGTGGAGTGAGTATCTGAGAAATTGTTTAACAGCTGGACATGTTCCAACTTGTCCCTAAGGCTTCCAACAGAGGTGTTTTTCCTGTGGCGGAGCGTCGCAGCGGCTGCGAGCCGACGCTGCAATCCGTCCGCACGTCTTTCATTAAAAAAATCTCCTTTAACAGTGGAATATCCAGATAAAATGCTGAAACCGACTTCTTCTGAAACTTCTCTGTTCTCTCACAACGTCCTGGATCAATAGAGCCCGAAATGTGGAGGTTTTCAGCTTGACACAGGCTGACGACAGCGCTTGGGAGCGCTGCGCGCCGTCCCACTGCGTGGGAAGTACTCAAAGTGACAGTATCACCTCAAAATCTCTCATCAGCCGTTAAAATTCTCACCGAAAACCAGCTTAATTTTTCGAACCGTGTCCACTTCGATGTGTCTCACAGGTTTAGAAAAAATTTTGATCAAACAAAAGCGCCAGTCTCTCAGCAACTTCTCAGACAAAGGAATTCCGACGAGGGGCTGGACGACTCCTCCCACAAGGAGTGCTCACAGGCGAATGACGTCACCGACAGGCATGGAAAAACTCTCGCATGCGCACGAGGGTTCAAGCATGTCTGACGTAAAAACATATGAATGAAATCCATATAGTTTTTGAAGAAAATAAAAAGGACCTATACTTTATTGACAGACCTCGTAGATTTTGCACCTTTAAAATTTTAATAATGTTTGAATTTTAATGAAAATATCAGTGAGCCAAATTAAACCTGTGTAAAAGTGGTGGTAACAAGAAACTTCAGCCCTCTAGGAGAACTCGGCCGGGGTTAGGGTTTGTGAGGGTAGTGGAGCAGATAAGTTTGATTTTTGGCCAGAATTATTCACTTGTTTGAGAAAAAAGGGGACCACTGGAAAATCCAATATAGTGGCCATTTAGGGGTCAATGAAGAATTACACAGGGGTCAAAATTTTAAAATCCTCCAATCATATTGAAAGCTATACCACATTATGTGTCTGATCATAAAGATTCCAAAAAGGTATAGTTTGGACTATCTATGACTGAATGTTATGGAGTTATGGGGTAAAAACAGCAAGAATGGTGACAAAGGTCAGTTTCAGTTTGTACAGGGGTCAAAAGTTAAAGTTGGTCCAATCTTTGTAAAATGTGATGCAAATTATTTTTAAATTTTATGAAGAACATTCATGCCAAATCTGCTTGTATCACCAAGTAAAGGATTGTTTCAGTTATCTGCTGCACTATGGAGGCAGGGTTAAGGTTAGAGGCAGGAGCAGGGTTATGGTTTGGGGTAGGGTTTGAGGTTGAGGTAGGGGTAGAGTTAGCCCTGGGCCCAGTTCACACCTGGCAGAGTTCTGATGTATCTGAAGTGGCATATTATTGGGTTGTTGCACTCTCCACACTGCAATGGTCCAAGCAGTACTTTCCCATCCCAGAACTTCTGGTGGCTCTTTTACCCAGTGCCAAACGTTGCCAGCATGATCTATATCAGGGGTGGCCAAGTTCGGTCCTCGAGAGCCACACTCCTGACACTCTTAGTTGTCTCCCTGCTCCAACACACCGTCAAGCAACCCAGTCCAGTTGAAGATTCAAGCTTCTGTACTATGGACTCTGATTCTGATTCATTTAGCATAAAAACTTCAACTCTTCACTCCAAAAGTGGATGCTACCACCACTGGTCAAGCTGTCCCCCATGTTTGCTGAACTGCACCTGTATGTATTTTTAATTTGACACTTTTGCACATGTGCAGATGTCAAAGAATGAAGGAAACCAGATTAACATTAAACATAACAGAAAATGGAACAGTGGTCCAAAAATAAGGTGCATTTATCGGATTCCTCAAAATTCGATAACAGCCTTAATGCGATAAAGCATGTGGAATTATGCTGTATACATGACCACTTCATTAATCTGGTAACTCCAGATTAATGATCAGTTTATTAGTGTGTATCTAAACGTGCTCACTAAGACAAAACCTGACTTCCTGAGCAGTGGCAAAATTATCTTTTTTCTTGAACGTGTAATAGTATAATATATTCCACAATCCTTATTTTTCTCTCCGAGGTCACAGTCAGAAGTAAATGTTATCTGAGTTGCCCAATAGTGTGCATGTTTTGGACAGAGGCAGAAAATGGTGCGGTGCACGTAACGACAGTTTACAAAGAGCATCCTCCTTCACGGCGCTTCATTAACATTCTTTACATGCTCCCGTGAAGCACAAACAGCCCAACTCTCCAGTGCAAATATGCAACAACAAGGCCCAAGCTGTGCAGAAGCTGCATAAAGTGTCTGCACAAAGCTGACACCAGACAACATGATTGCTGATGGGTTTTTTGTTTTTTCTTACCCGGATCATGAATGACAATAAAACGACTGAGCAACACTCGTTTAATGACTGAATCCAGGGCAACAACATTTTCTGTCTCCATGGCACACGCATAACAACAGCAATCTTGGGAGGAAGCAAATGTGCACACTTGAGCAGACTGCTGCGTGTTCCCGGACTAACGAGACTGAATTTTACAGCAGTACCGACACACCGAGACAAATAATGATTTATCTATATGCATGAAACTTTACACGGTTTGCAATCGTCTTTCTCGCCACGTACTACAGGGAACCTGCAGTTCTGGTCATTCTGGATCTTGGCAATATTTCAGAAAAAGTAACGAAAACTTCTCACCGACTTCTTTCCTCTGGAAAAACCAACATGTTTTAAAGCTTGTGACCATGAAGCCGCATCAACACTTGATGACTATCCAGTGTTTTCAAATGTGTCTCTGACGGAAAAATTTGGAAAAGGTGAAAAATGTGCCATTTTTAGTTTCTGCAGAAACATTTGCAAGACAATCCAGCCAATAAATAATCATCCCCGAAAACATCATGTCAACACCTGACATTTATAATGTGGATAGAAATTGCTGTTGTTCTGTTTGAACTTGATCACATGTCTTTGACTAAGGAAAAGCTAAGACATCATCTTCATATAAGTACACACAGGAAATGGGACAAACAAAATATAAAGGAAATATTCACAAAGAAAATCACTTTGTCATCTCTGTCATACTATAATTTAATCAATGCTTTACTGTTTGTTTGCACCTTCAACCCAACTTCTCCTCAGTACTTTGGTCAATTTCCACCAAAACTAACGTGTAGATGAATGTCAAACTGATTTTCACTTTAATTCGCACCAACATTGGTGCATATATGTAGACTGACTGCTGAATTTCTCAGGTGAGGTCAGCTATGCCGAACATCAGTCACTGGGATCAAGGTCATGTCTGTCTACTAAACCTACTCCTCGCTACTTCTTTGGCATATTCCCTCCAAACGTAGTAAGCAGATGATGATTGCCACCAGAATTGCCCTTAAAGGGTATATTTTGGCAAACCTCAAGGTTGTTTGTATCAGGATCAAAGAATCTGAGTTTCAACCAGAACTGAAGCAAACTCTGTGTTCATGTTGTTTGTCTTTCATCTGACCCCGGTTGTCCAGGTTCACCACAGCAGATTCAGTACAGCTCTGCATTGGGATTTGGAGCAAGTTTTACACCTGATACCCATCCTGATGAGACACAGGTGTTCCAAAGACATCTCCCAGCCAAGTACTAATCACGACCTACAGTAGTGACCAGAATAATCAATCAATCAATCAATCAATTTTTTTTTTATATAGCGCCAAATCACAACAAACAGTTGCCCCAAGGCGCTTTATATTGTAAGGCAAGGCCATACAATAATGATGTAAAACCCCAACGGTCAAAACGACCCCCTGTGAGCAAGCACTTGGCTACAGTGGGAAGGAAAAACTCCCTTTTAACAGGAAGAAACCTCCAGCAGAACCAGGCTCAGGGAGGGGCAGTCTTCTGCTGGGACTGGTTGGGGCTGAGGGAGAGAACCAGGAAAAAGACATGCTGTGGAGGGGAGCAGAGATCGATCACTAATGATTAAATGCAGAGTGGTGCATACAGAGCAAAAAGAGAAAGAAACAGTGCATCATGGGAACCCCCCAGCAGTCTACGTCTATAGCAGCATAACTAAGGGATGGTTCAGGGTCACCTGATCCAGCCCTAACTATAAGCTTTAGCAAAAAGGAAAGTTTTAAGCCTAATCTTAAAAGTAGAGAGGGTGTCTGTCTCCCTGATCTGAATTGGGAGCTGGTTCCACAGGAGAGGAGCCTGAAAGCTGAAGGCTCTGCCTCCCATTCTACTCTTACAAACCCTAGGAACTACAAGTAAGCCTGCAGTCTGAGAGCGAAGCGCTCTATTGGGGTGATATGGTACTACGAGGTCCCTAAGATAAGATGGGACCTGATTATTCAAAACCTTATAAGTAAGAAGAAGAATTTTAAATTCTATTCTAGAATTAACAGGAAGCCAATGAAGAGAGGCCAATATGGGTGAGATATGCTCTCTCCTTCTAGTCACCGTCAGCACTCTAGCTGCAGCATTTTGAATTAACTGAAGGCTTTTTAGGGAACTTTTAGGACAACCTGATAATAATGAATTACAATAGTCCAGCCTAGAGGAAATAAATGCATGAATTAGTTTTTCAGCATCACTCTGAGACAAGACCTTTCTGATTTTAGAGATATTGCGTAAATGCAAAAAAGCAGTCCTACATATTTGTTTAATATGCGCTTTGAATGACATATCCTGATCAAAAATGACTCCAAGATTTCTCACAGTATTACTAGAGGTCAGGGTAATGCCATCCAGAGTAAGGATCTGGTTAGACACCATGTTTCTAAGATTTGTGGGGCCAAGTACAATAACTTCAGTTTTATCTGAGTTTAAAAGCAGGAAATTAGAGGTCATCCATGTCTTTATGTCTGTAAGACAATCCTGCAGTTTAGCTAATTGGTGTGTGTCCTCTGGCTTCATGGATAGATAAAGCTGGGTATCATCTGCGTAACAATGAAAATTTAAGCAATACCGTCTAATAATACTGCCTAAGGGAAGCATATATAAAGTGAATAAAATTGGTCCTAGCACAGAACCTTGTGGAACTCCATAATTAACTTTAGTCTGTGAAGAAGATTCCCCATTTACATGAACAAATTGTAATCTATTAGACAAATATGATTCAAACCACCGCAGCGCAGTGCCTTTAATACCTATGGCATGCTCTAATCTCTGTAATAAAATTTTATGGTCAACAGTATCAAAAGCAGCACTGAGGTGTAACAGAACAAGCACAGAGTTGAGTCCACTGTCCGAGGCCATAAGAAGATCATTTGTAACCTTCACTAATGCTGTTTCTGTACTATGATGAATTCTAAAACCTGACTGAAACTCTTCAAATAGACCATTCCTCTGCAGATGATCAGTTAGCTGTTTTACAACTACCCATTCAAGAATTTTTGAGAGAAAAGGAAGGTTGGAGATTGGCCTATAATTAGCTAAGATAGCTGGGTCAAGTGATGGCTTTTTAAGTAATGGTTTAATTACTGCCACCTTAAAAGCCTGTGGTACATAGCCAACTAACAAAGATAGATTGATCATATTTAAGATCGAAGCATTAAATAATGGTAGGGCTTCCTTGAGCAGCCTGGTAGGAATGGGGTCTAATAAACATGTTGATGGTTTGGATGAAGTAACTAATGAAAATAACTCAGACAGAACAATCGGAGAGAAAGAGTCTAACCAAATACCGGCATCACTGAAAGCAGCCAAAGATAACGATACGTCTTTGGGATGGTTATGAGTAATTTTTTCTCTAATAGTTAAAATTTTGTTAGCAAAGAAAGTCATGAACTCATTACTAGTTAAAGATAATGGAATACTCAGCTCAATAGAGCTCTGACTCTTTGTCAGCCTGGCTACAGTGCTGAAAAGAAACCTGGGGTTGTTCTTATTTTCTTCAATTAGTGATGAGTAGAAAGATGTCCTAGCTTTACGGAGGGCTTTTTTTATAGAGCAACAGACTCTTTTTCCAGGCTAAGTGAAGATCTTCTAAATTAGTGAGACGCCATTTCCTCTCCAACTTACGGGTTATCTGCTTTAAGCTACGAGTTTGAGAGTTATACCATGGAGTCAGACACTTCTGATTTAAAGCTCTCTTTTTCAGAGGAGCTACAGCATCCAAAGTTGTCTTCAATGAGGATGTAAAACTATTGACGAGATACTCTATCTCCCTTACAGAGTTTAGGTAGCTACTCTGCACTGTGTTGTTATATGGCATTAGAGAACATAAAGAAGGAATCATATCCTTAAACCTAGTTACAGCGCTTTCTGAAAGACTTCTAGTGTAATGAAACTTATTCCCTACTGCTGGGTAGTCCATCAGAGTAAATGTAAATGTTATTAAAAAATGATCAGACAGAAGGGAGTTTTCAGGGAATACTGTTAAGTCTTCTATTTCCATACCATAAGTCAGAACAAGATCTAAGATATGATTAAAGTGGTGGGTGGACTCATTTACTTTTTGAGCAAAGCCAATAGAGTCTAATAATAGATTAAATGCAGTGTTGAGGCTGTCATTCTCAGCATCTGTGTGGATGTTAAAATCGCCCACTATAATTATCTTATCTGAGCTAAGCACTAAGTCAGACAAAAGGTCTGAAAATTCACAGAGAAACTCACAGTAACGACCAGGTGGACGATAGATAATAACAAATAAAACTGGTTTTTGGGACTTCCAATTTGGATGGACAAGACTAAGAGACAAGCTTTCAAATGAATTAAAGCTCTGTCTGGGTTTTTGATTAATTAATAAGCTGGAATGGAAGATTGCTGCTAATCCACCGCCCCGGCCCGTGCTACGAGCATTCTGACAGTTAGTGTGACTCGGGGGTGTTGACTCATTTAAACTAACATATTCATCCTGCTGTAACCAGGTTTCTGTTAGGCAGAATAAATCAATATGTTGATCAATTATTATATCATTTACCAACAGGGACTTAGAAGAGAGAGACCTAATGTTTAATAGACCACATTTAACTGTTTTAGTCTGTGGTGCAGTTGAAGGTGCTATATTATTTTTTCTTTTTGAATTTTTATGCTTAAATAGACTTTTGCTGGTTATTGGTAGTCTGGGAGCAGGCACCGTCTCTACGGGGATGGGGTAATGAGGGGATGGCAGGGGGAGAGAAGCTGCAGAGAGGTGTGTAAGACTACAACTCTGCTTCCTGGTCCCAACCCTGGATAGTCACGGTTTGGAGGATTTAAGAAAATTAGCCAGATTTCTAGAAATGAGAGCTGCTCCATCCAAAGTGGGATGGATGCCGTCTCTCCTAACAAGACCAGGTTTTCCCCAGAAGCTTTGCCAATTATCTATGAAGCCCACCTCATTTTTTGGACACCACTCAGACAGCCAGCAATTCAAGGAGAACATGCGGCTAAACATGTCACTCCCGGTCTGATTGGGGAGGGGCCCAGAGAAAACTACAGAGTCCGACATTGTTTTTGCAAAGTTACACACCGATTTAATGTTAATTTTAGTGACCTCCGATTGGCGTAACCGGGTGTCATTACTGCCGACGTGAATTACAATCTTACCAAATTTACGCTTAGCCTTAACCAGCAGTTTCAAATTTCCTTCAATGTCGCCTGCTCTGGCCCCCGGAAGACAATTGACTATGGTTGCTGGTGTCGCTAACTTCACATTTCTCAAAACAGAGTCGCCAATAACCAGAGTTTGATCCTCGGCGGGTGTGTCGTCGAGTGGGGAAAAACGGTTAGAAATGTGAACGGGTTGGCGGTGTACACGGGGCTTCTGTTTAGGGCTACGCTTCCTCCTCACAGTCACCCAGTCAGCCTGCTTTCCCGGCTGCTCGGGATCTGCCAGGGGGGAACTAACGGCGGCTAAGCTACCTTGGTCCGCACCGACTACAGGGGCCTGGCTAGCTGTAGAATTTTCCACGGTGCGGAGCCGAGTCTCCAATTCGCCCAGCCTGGCCTCCAAAGCTACGAATAAGCTACACTTATTACAAGTACCATACTGCTAAAGGAGGCCGAGGAATAACTAAACATTTCACACCCAGAGCAGAAAAGTGCGGGAGAGACAGGAGAAGCCGCCATGCTAAATCGGCTAAGAGCTAGTAGCTACGCTAAGCTAGCGGATTCCTAAAAACACGCAAAGTGAATAATGTGTAAATAATTTAGAGGTGATTCAGCAGAAGGAGTGCTTTAGTTAAGGCACGTAAAGATTACACTGGGAAACAAATCGTAATCTAGATAACTAGATCAATCTAACTGCGCAGATTAAACAGCTAACAGATACAGCAAAACACCGCTGTGCTCCGGAACAGGAAGTGATACAATACCGCAGTGAGAGCCAACCACCAGTAGAGGCCTACTGGTGGTTGGCCTCTACTACCTCTATAATAGTAGTGCTATGTGACTAAAAAGATTAATCCAGATTTTGAGTATATTTCTTATTGTTACATGCGAAACAAGGTACCAGTAGATTCAGTAGATTCTCACAAATCCAACAAGACCAAGCATTCATGATATGCACACTCTTAAGGCTATGAAATTGGGCTATTAGTAAAAAAAAAAGTAGAAAAGGGGGTGTTCACAATAATAGTAGTGTGGCATTCAGTCAGTGAGTTCGTCAATTTTGTGGAACAAACAGGTGTGAATCAGGTGTCCCCTATTTAAGGATGAAGCCAGCACCTGTTGAACATGCTTTTCTCTTTGAAAGCCTGAGGAAATGGGACATTCAAGACATTGTTCAGAAGAACAGCGTAGTTTGATTAAAAAGTTGATTGGAGAGGGGAAAACCTATACGCAGGTGTAAAAATTATAGGCTGTTCATCTACAATGATGACCAGTGCTTTAAAATGGACAAAAAACCAGAGACGCATGGAAGAAAACAGAAAACAATGATCAAAATGGATAGAAGAATAACCAAAATGGCAAAGGCTCACCCACTGATCAGCTCCAGGATGATCAAAGACAGTCTGGAGTTACCTGTAAGTGCTGTGACAGTTAGAAGACGCCTGTGTGAATTTAATTTATTTGCAAGAATCCCCCGCAAAGTCTGTTAAATAAAAGACGTGCAGAAGAGGTTACAATTTGCCAAAGAACACATCAACTGGAGGAATATTTTGTGGACTGATGAGAGTAAAATTGTTCTTTTTGGGTCCAAGGGCCACAGACAGTTTGTGAGACGACCCCAAACTCTGAATTCAAGCCACAGTTCACAGTGAAGACAGTGAAGCATGGTGGTGCAAGCATCATGATATGGGCATGTTTCTCCTACTATGGTGTTGGGCCTATATATCACATACCAGGTATCATGGATCAGTTTGGATATGTCAAATCTTGAAGAGGTCATATTGCCTTATGCTGAAGAGGACATGCCCTTGAAATGGGTGCTTCAACAAGACAATGACCCCAAGCACACTAGTAACCGTGCAAAATCTTGGTTCCAAACCAACAAAATTAATGCCTCGCAAATGTGCAGAAATCATGAAAAACTGTAGTTATACAACTAAATACTAGTTTAGTGATTCACAGGATTGCTAAAACATAATAGTTTGAGTTTGTAGTGTCAGTAGCAGATGCTACTATTATTGTGAACACCCCCTTTTCTACTTTTTCTTACTAATAGCCCAATTTCATAGCCTTAAGAGTGTGCATATCATGAATCCTTGGTCTTGTTGGATTTGTGAGAATCTACTAAATCTACTGGTACCTTGTTTCCCATGTAACAATAAGAAATATACTCAAAACCTGGATTAATCTTTTTAGTCACATAGCACTACTATTATTCTGAACACTACTGTACTCTGTTCCACTTCTGACATGTGACAGGATCAAGTTTAAACAAAGCAGAATGGCTGGCAAACTTGGTGAACATATATTGGTTGAATTCCAGAACTGAGGGTCAAATTTACCAAAGGTCATTCATTGGGGTCAAGGTCACGCCTGTCTGTCTGTGTGTTGGACTACTCCTCCCACGTCTTTTCACTCATTTCTATTGTACCAAACATGAAATCAAGATTTAATTTAATTTAATTATAATGTGCCAAATCACAGCAAAAGCCATCTCAAGGCGCCTTACATAAAACAAGTCAACATAAAATTGAATAAATAATAATTAAAAACGAATAAAAAAATCAAATACATAAATAAAAACAGAAGTAAAAGAATAAAACAAATAAAAATAAAAACTATCCATAAGAAAGAGAATAAAAAATAGGTTTTGAGTCTTGACTTAAAAATGTCACAGACTCAGACTGCCTCACGGTCGCAGGAAGACTGTTCCACAGGGTGGGTGCACAATACGAAAAGGCTCTTTGACCTGCTGACTTCTTCTTCACTCTGTGAACACAGAGAAGTCCTGCATCCTGCGACCGCAAAGCCCGGGCCGGCACGCAGAGTTCCACCAGATCAGCCAGATAAGATGGCGCCAGTCCATGAACAACCTTATAAGTCAATAACAAAACCTTAAAATCTGCTCTCACAGAGACAGGGAGCCAGTGCAAAGATGCCAAAATGGGTGTGATATGTTCAGACCTTCTGCTACGTGTCAGAAGTCTGGCGGCAGTGTTCTGAACCAGCTGAAGACCCCTAAATCTGGACTGTGGTAACCCTGAAAATAGAACATTACAATAATCTAGTCTAGAAGAAACAAAAGCATGAATCAGGGTCTCAGCATCAGCCATGGACAGGATGGGGTGGATCCTCGCTATATTTCTCAGATGGAAAAAAGCAGTCCTTGTAACATCCCTGATGTGGAGGTCAAAAGACAACGTGGGATCAAAAATTACCACAAGGTTCCTCATTTTGTCCATATGATGTATGACACAGGAACCCAGGCTGAGCGCCAGCTGGTCAAACTGATGCCTATGTCTTGCTGGACCAAGAACCATCACTTCAGTCTTATCAAAGTTTAAAAGTAGGAAGTTACTAGACATCCAACTTCTCACTGATAGAAGACAGTCCTCCAGGGATTTTATGGGAGTGAGATTTCCCGCAGTTATCTGCATGTACAACTGAGTATCATCAGCATAACAATGAAAGGCAATCCCAAAACTCCGCAGTATATGCCCAAGGGGTGCCACATACAGGGAGAAAAACAAGGGGCCTAAAACAGATCCCTGTGGAACCCCAAATCTCATGTCAGCAAGGTCCGAGGTAGTGCCATTATACAAGACACATTGAGAACGACTGAACAGATATGACGTCAACCAGGCAAGGGCACTTCCAGTAATCCCAAAAAAATTCTCCAACCTATTGAGCAAAATATGATGATCCACAGTATCAAACACAGCACTGAGATCTAACAACACCAAAACTGTAGTGGTGTCTGAGTCCATTGCTCGCAGAAGATCATTCACAACTTTAGTGAGCGCTGTCTGTAAGATGATGAATGACCTCTTAATTGCCCTCATAGGGTTAATTCTGGTGAAGGTAAAGAACTTTGGACCAGACTTAGCTCACATTTGTAGTCGAGTTCCAGAATTGGCCAGGCGAGACTAAATTTCCCAATCACTGGAGTCATGGTCATGTTTGTCTGTCTTTTTGTTGATTTACTCCTTCCAGCTCCTTTGGCAGATTTCTACCAATCATGGTTTGTGGATGATGATCAGCCCCAAAATTGCTCATAAAGCATCCATTTTGGGAAAGGTCAAGGTCTTTTGGGTCAAGGTATTTAATTTTAAACCAGATTTAGACCATACGTGATGCCCATATTGTATGCGTGTGAATTCTAGAATTGGCAAGGTCAGCCAAAAGTCAATAATGTGGGTGAAAGTCAAGGCCATCGGTGGAAAAACTGAACTCACTGGGGTCAAAGGTCAGATTTCCAACAGACATCATCAACTGTGTTGTTTGCACGGAAATTCTACCCCAAAAGCTACATCTTTGACTCCATCCTTATTGATGACATACTTACCCTACCTAACTACCGTACATAACCCTCACCATCTTTATGTCCATAAACAATGTATAAGAATTCATAACCTTCTTTGAGGTCAGGCTTCTGAATGCCAGTTAGAACCTACGAGCAAAATAGTTCAGGCTGTCAGCTTGAGTCATACTGTTTTGCAAGCATTTTAATCCTTGGGCTCCGCTCAATCTGAAATTGTTGCCCAATCTTCTGAGAAAATCTCATGATCTATCCCCAAAAAAAGTGATTTGCAGTCAAACTGAAACTGTTCATGTACCCTTCTAAGAGCAGTCTGAGGGTCAAAACAGGACAAAGCAGTAGAATCAAATTCACTTCTATAAAGACTTACTGAGGAGGCCTGCCCTTAGGTGTCAAAGTTAAAGTGTAAAGGGAAGCTGAGCATGATATTTATGGGTCATATCATCTATAAACGATTGGACAGCCTTTCCTCTTCCTGGCTGTAGTTAATGGGATTGTCAGGAGGAAGGTGAGACCATGTCACTTGGCTGAAGAGAGAAAAAACAAAGACGTATGCGCAAATGATGAGAATGATGCATGTGAGTGTAGATTTTGTGTAGAATTTAGTTGAAACACCTCCTCAGAAGTTGAAAAAGTAGAAAGACAATATATCTTTTATGATGTTAGGATGGAAAAAACTCACAAACGTTAAAAGAAAGTAGTAGAGGTAAGGACTGTAGATGAAGTGTCTTGTCCAAAGACACAGGTAGCATGAACAGGAATGAGATTAGATTAGATTAGATAGAACTTTATTGATCCCTTGAGAAGACTCCCTCAGGGAAATTGAGGTTCCAGCAGCTTTATATTTCAGCACACAGGGTAAGAAGCACACAGAGTCCTTCAAGCCCAAGTCTACGTATTGGCATCACAACTCCTTATGCCCTCTGAGCTACCTGCTCTACACACATTAGCTTATGGTGTCTAAGGATCTCTTGAAGAGACCTTGTATTGTCGACATCCGGTTGTCACCATAATAAGAAAAACGTCCATTAATACACTTAACATTTTAGGATAAAGACGTCACTTGAGGCTGAGGTTTTGACTGCTTCTGTATGAAGATGTGATGACAGACAGTGTGAGTACAGTGCATTTACTCATGGCGTTAAGGAAATACAGCAGCAGGGGTGGTGGCCAAGTGGTTAATGCGCTTGGTTTCAGTTCAGAAGGTTCCGGGTTCAAATCCCACCCCTGCCACATTTCTCCATGTAATGTGGAGTTGCGTCAGGAAGGGCATCCAGTGTAAAACTTGTGCCAATTCAACATGCAGATCCACCTTGGATTTGCTGTGGCGACCCCAAGTGCAAACAAGGGAGCAGCCGAAGGGACTTACTGTTAAGGAAATACAGCAAAAAGCCCTGTGTTTTCTCTCCCAGCTTCATTCCAAAGTACGGCCTCACTCTCAGGCGTCCAGCGCTCTAACAACTACACTTACCTACACCACTGATAACTGGAATATTTGCCAGTCAAAACACAAATGCCTTCAAGAGGAGCAATCCAGTAACTTGGCCACATCCAATTAAAGTTTTACTCTGACTGAAAGGAGTGATGTCAATTTCTGATTATGTGTTTCATCTGAAAATATTTGACATGTACATAGTTAATCCGATTCATCATTTTTAGACTTTTTTTTTTCCTCACACTGCTCTTATGCACTCTATATATTATGCACAGGAGCCCACGTTGACGTTAAACAGCACAAATTCATAAATGACTGGCAGGTCATGCAGAAATTTACAATCCATTCTTCATCGGTGCTTCAGATTCTAATTCATAAGTACCTTTTGGAGGAGGAGGAACAGGGAACAACAGATGTTCTGACACTGCTTTGTATTACATTCTCTGCTTCCAACCATCACACGGAGGAAAAGGGTTTCTTCTTGCTGAAATTCCAGCAGAAATTTTGAAATTAGAAGAAAGTTACGTTGCAGGTCACGCTGAAGGGCTTGTGAAAAGCTCTGCGCTTCATCTATAGATTAAAAGCCAAGTGGCCTCTGTGTACGTGTATGCGTGCGTGTAACTTCCATCACAGAGAGCTGACATTTGCCGTTTGGTATGCTCATGTATTTTGGGTCAAGGATGAACTCCGTGAAAACAGAAAGTTGGTCGGACTAGTATTTTTGGAGATATTATGGACATTACGTAACAACAGTGAACAATGGATGTTGATAAGTAAATTCTGGACTGACACACCATTCCAACAGGGGGCGGTAAATCATATATATATTAAAAACCAAGTGGCCTCTGTGTACGTGTATGCGTGCATGCATATAACTTCGATCACGGACAAACTGGGGAGAGCTGACATGTGCCATTTAGTTATGTATTTTGGGTCAAGGATGAACGTCGTGAAAATGGAAAGTTGATTGGACTAATATTTTTGGAGAAATTACAGATATTACGTAACAGTGAACCACAGACGTTGATAATTAAATTCTGGAGTCACATGCCATTCCAGCAGGGGGCAGTAAATCATATATATTAAAAGCCAAGTACCTCTATGCACGTGCGTACATGCGTATAACTTCGATGTAGTGATTAGAGGTGAGTGATACTGGGAATTTTCGTATTGATCTGATACCAAGTAAATACAGGCCCAGTATTGCTGATATCGATACCAATACTTTTTCATATTTAACCTTCATAGATCCAAAGGATCCAAAAGACCTAGGACAGAATTTCATCAAACATTGTACGTGACAACAAAATACTTTATGATCACAATCAACATTTTTGTTTAAAAAACATCACTCAACACAACTTAAAACAAAATCTCCTGAGGTAGAGGGCTGACAAACCACAAGAGTCCACTGCTCCGTGTTGTGTGACACAGCGCAGCACTGATCTTACAGACAGACAGTAGACTCTGATGAAGCTGTGTGAGCAGCAGTCAGTGCGTGCGGGACAGAAAAAAGCTTGAGTATTGATCTTTTTACACAAGGATCATTCAATATCAATACCAGCGTTGGTATCGATATTAGGATCGATCCGCCCACCTCTAGTAGTGATCAAATCAAATCAAAATCAAATCAATTTTATTTATATAGCGCTAAATCACAACAAACAGTTGCCCCAAGGCACTTTATATTGTAAGGCAAAAGCCATACAATAATTACAGAAAAACCCCAACGGTCAAAACAACCCCCTGTGAGCAAGCACTTGGCGACAGTGGGAAGGAAAAAGTCCCTTTTAACAGGAAGAAACCTCCAGCAGAACCAAGCTCAGGGAGGGGCAGTCTTCTGCTGGGACTGGTTGGGGCTGAGGGGAGAGAATCAGGAAAAAGACATGCTGTGGAAGAGAGCAGAGATCAATCACTGATTGAATGATTAAATTCAATCAGTTAATCATTTAATTTTATCATTTAATCAGTTTTAATCATTTAATCAATGATTAAATGCAGAGTGGTGCATACAGAGCAAAAAGAGAAAGAAACACTCAGTGCATCATGGGACCCCCCAGGCAGTCTAAGTTTATAGCAGCATAACTAAGGGATGGTTCAGGGTCACCTGATCCAGCCCTAACTATAAGCTTTAGCAAAAAGGAAAGTTTTAAGCCTAATCTTAAAAGTAGAGAGGGTGTCTGTCTCCCTGATCTGAATTGGGAGCTGGTTCCAGAGGAGAGGAGCCTGAAAGCTGAAGGCTCTGCCTCCCATTCTACTCTTACAAACCCTAGGAACTACAAGATATAGTACTATGAGGTCCCTAAGATAAGATGGGACGTGATTATTCAAAACCTTATAAGTAAGAAGAAGAATTTTAAATTCTATTCTAGAAATAACAAGAAGCCAATGAAGAGAGGCCAATATGGGTGAAATATGCTCTCTCCTTCTAGTCCCAGTCAGTACTCTAGCTGCAGCATTTTGAATTAACTGAAGGCTTTTCAGGTAACTTTTAGGACAACCTGATAATAATGAATTACAATAGTCCAGCCTAGAGGAAATAAATGCATGAATTAGTTTTTCAGCATCACTCTGAGACAAGACCTTTCTAATTTTAGAGATATTGTGCAAATGCAAAAAAGCAGTCCTACATATTTGCTTAATATGCACATTGAAGGACATATCCTGATCAAAAATGACTCCAAGATTTCTCACAGTATTACTAGAGGTCAGGGTAATGCCATCCAGAGTAAGGATCTGGTTAGACACCATGTTTCTAAGATTTGTGGGGCCAAGTACAATAACTTCAGTTTTATCTGAATTTAAAAGCAGGAAATTAGAGGTCATCCATGTCTTTATGTCTGTAAGCCATTCCTGCAGTTTAACTAATTGGTATGTGTCCTCTGGCTTCATGGATAGATAAAGCTGGGTATCATCTGCATAACATTGAAAATTTAACCAATGCTTTCTAATAATACTGCCTAAGGGAAGCATGTATAAAGTGAATAAAATTGGTCCTAGCACAGAACCTTGTGGAACTCCATAATTAACCTTAGTCTGTGAAGAAGACTCCCCATTTACATGAACAAATTGTAATCTATTAGATAAATATGATTCAAACCACCGCAGCGCAGTGCCTTTAATACCTATGACATGCTCTAATCTCTGTAATAAAATTTTATGGTCAACAGTATCAAAAGCAGCACTGAGGTCTAACAGGACAAGCACAGAGATGAGTCCACTGTCTGAGGCCATAAGAAGATCATTTGTAACCTTCACTAATGCTGTTTCTGTACTATGATGAATTCTGAAACCTGACAAATTCTTCAAATAGACCATTCCTCTGCAGATGATCAGTTAGCTGTTTTACAACTACCCTTTCAAGAATTTTTGAGAGAAAAGGAAGGCTAGAGATTGGCCTATAATTAGCTAAGATAGCTGGGTCAAGTGATGTTTTTTTAAGTAATGGTTTAATTACTGCCACCTTAAAAGCCTGTGGTACATAGCCAACTAATAAAGATAGATTGATCATATTTAAGATCGAAGCATTAATTAATGGTAGGGCTTCCTTGAGCAGCCTGGTAGGAATGGGATGGTTATGAGTAATTTTTTCTCTAATACTTAAAATTTATTAGCAAAGAAAGTCATGAAGTCATTACTAGTTAAAGTTAAAGGAATACTCCGCTCAATAGAGCTCTGACTCTTTGTCAGCCTGGCTACAGTGCTGAAAAGAAACCTTATTTTTTCAATTAGTGATGAGTAGAAAGATGTCCTAGCTTTACGGAGGGCTTTTTTATACAGCAACAGACTCTTTTTCCAGGCTAAGTGAAGATCTTCTAAATTAGTGAGACGCCATTTCCTCTCCAACTTACGGGTTATCTGCTTTAAGCTGCGAGTTTGTGAGTTATACCACGGAGTCAGGCACTTCTGATTTAAGGCTCTCTTTTTCAGAGGAGCTACAGCATCCAAAGTTGTGCTCAATGAGGATGTAAAACTATTGACGAGATAATCTATCTTACTCACAGAGTTTAGGTAGCTACTCTGCACTGTGTTGGTATATGGCATTGGAGAACATAACAAAGAAGGAATCATATCCTTAAGCCTAGTTACAGCGCTTTCCGAAAAACGTCTACTGTAATGAAACGTATTCCCCACTGCTGGGTAGTCCATTAAAGTAAATGTAAATGTTATTAAGAAATGATCAGACAGAAGGGGGTTTTCAGGGAATACTGTTAAGTCTTCACTTTCCATACCATAAGTCAGAACAAGATCTAAAGTATGGTTAAAGTGGTGGGTGGACTCATTTACATTTTGAGCGAAGCCAACTGAGTCTAATAATAGATTAAATGCAGTGTTGAGGCTGTCATTCTCAGCATCTATGTGGATGTTAAAATCACCCACTATAATTATCTTATCTGAGCTAAGCACTAAGTCAGACAAAAGGTCTGAACATTCACAGAGAAACTCACAGTAACGACCAGGTGGACAATAGATAACAACAAATAAAACTGGTTTTTGGGACTTCCAATTTGGATGGACAAGACTAAGAGTCAAGCTTTCAAATGAATTAAAGTTCTGTCTGGGTTTTTGATTAATTAATAAGCTGGAGTGGAAGATTGCTGCTAATCCTCCCCCTTGGCCCGTGCTGCGAGCATTCTGACAGTTAGTGTGACTCGGGGGTGTTGACTCATTTAAACTAACATATTCCTCCTGCTGTAACCAGGTTTCTGTAAGGCAGAATAAATCAATATGTTGATCAATTATTATATAATTTACTAGTCCGACATTGTTTTTTATAGTAGTGATCACAATTATTTCATACTGACTGGAGAAACTCCATGTAGACATAGCTAGTAAGACATTCTGACAGCACAGTATGTATCGATTTATGTTTTACTGAGCAAAAAGTGTTCAACTGAAGTTTCAAGAAATTTCACACTACATTAATAAAAAGCACTGTGGCATTTCTACTTAGTCAGTTTATTTCAGGAATGACTTAAAATAAACATTATAACTTCCGGATCAGTGCGATTTCATTATTTCTATAATACAGTGGTAACTGCAGAAAACAAATTTGTTGTCTCCACTTGTAATTG
The DNA here is from genome assembly GCF_902500255.1 of Thalassophryne amazonica. Taxonomy (NCBI): domain Eukaryota; kingdom Metazoa; phylum Chordata; class Actinopteri; order Batrachoidiformes; family Batrachoididae; genus Thalassophryne; species Thalassophryne amazonica. The sequence continues at coordinate 19,212,901 of NC_047103.1, read as the reverse complement.
AAATTCTGTGCAACACTAATGACACCATCTGTGGCTGAGTGTTCTGTAGTTGTTTGTTTGTTTGTTTGTTTTTTTTACACCGGCACACAGTCAGAACAAAATAACTCAAAGTGTTTCATCAAACTTGAACCAAACTTCAAGTTGATTTTGAGAAAAATCAGAAAAACCGTCAGGTTACAGACCAGGGTCAAACGTTCATATAGTATATAGGAATAGGAATAGCTTTTCAAGGAACTGGTTAAAACGACACCTATGGTTATTATGAAACACTAACATGAAGTCACTCATCTCCTTTCTATTTGTGTCACATGACCTTTTGGTCTTGGATAACCGTGAAAGACCTCATTGTTAGAATGGCTATTTTGAGGAATACATCTACATTTACTATGAAGCACTAATATGAAGTCTCACATCATCGATTGATTGATCATGTGATTTTGGACCTTGGTGGCCTTGAAAGGTGAGAGTCATTTCACATGGGTGAAATTAGAGGACTTGGCCAAGAATAGGGAAGTGTGGGTTGAGCTGCTTGGTCTACTGCCACAGCGACCTGGATCCTGATAAGCATCAAATATGAAACTGAAATGGTGAAAGTTACACCAATGATTACTGTTAAATAAACACTAATGGAGCATTATACTTCACCATGTTACCTTTAACCTTGAGTGACCTTGAAAGGTAAGAGCCATTTCACATGGATTTTTTTTTTTTTTTTGAGGAATTGGTTAAAGATACACCTGTGGTTACTATGGAAACACTAATTTTGAAGTCACACCTATGATTATTATCAATTCCTAGTATGAAGTCAGGCACAGTCACACTATCTATGACCTTGGATGACCTTGACAGGTCAATTTCAACTATGTAACTTAAAACAACATATAAGGGGCATTTAATTTTTATATTTTTATTCCATTTTTTAATATAACTGGAGACTCATAAGTGCATAACATCTACTCCTTTATTTGCATCTTTTAAGAGCTTTTGTCTTGGGGAAAGGTTGAGTAGGTGTGTGGTTAAATGCCTTGCTCAAAGACACTTTAGCATTCGGAGGCTGTGGCGCATGAAAATTCAGTAAGGTATATCTTATATATTATATTCCAATTCTAAGGTGGAACTATGCCAGTATACTAAGGTATATCTAAATATATAAAAAGGAAGAGTAAAATAGAAGAGTAGAAAAGAGTAGTGTAGAGCCACTTAGGTGCCTGGTCTTGAGAACCAGTATGAATATTAAATGTGGCGACTGTGTTTTGGGAACATATTTTTCAACTCATAGCAAAATGGCCCGGCCGACTACAAGGAGATAACAGTGCGTGTTTCCATTGGTGGTAACACTGAAAGCTGCTGGGCTCAAACCATGACCTTTTGGCACGGTGGCGGCCTCAATAATCACTCCGTCACCACGTGTGACAACAGAACAATAAAGGCCAGCACAGCGTAACCTTTAAACCAAATTGTCACCTTGTTGCTGACCACTCAGACAGAGCGGCGTGATGGGAAGGCTGCCCTTCAACACACCATTGATCTGCCCTGAAGACTTGATCCTCTTCATTCAGTGAATATCAAGTAAATCACTTATTTCTGCCACGACACTTAATGCAGGGTCTGTAAACAGAAACTGTTAATTAAGAGAGATTAGCACCACGTAATGCACTCACGTCCGTCTGATATATAGCGGCCGTAATTACCGACATCGTGAAAGTTTACTGGGAATGCGTGTGGAAGACTGCACAATTACTGTGTAGCTGCTGCAGCTTTTTAGATTCACATTTTAATTACAAACCACTTTGAACACAGCCCCGGGAGGAAACCACTCAGAAATCAGACCAAAATTGCAAAGGAAACACTATCTACAAATGTCAGCAACGTGCATTTTCTTTTCAACAAACAACCTTAAAAACAGCCATTAGTTCAGCTGATTCACCTCTTTATGAAGCGGCATGGCCGGTATCAGAATGATGCACTGTGGGTGGTGTACTGGTTCATGAATCAAAAACATCCAAAGGTTAATTAAAACTCAACACGTTAAGTCTTAAACAAATCATACTAATTTTCTTTCATTGTGAACCAGTAAGTTAACAACCTCCAGTTAGACTTTGATTAACCAAATATGATCACATGAACTCAGCTACCTCATGAAGAAGAATGCTTTTTACTCACTACTGCCCTCTACATTACCGTTTGAACAATAACCACTAAATTCTTTGAGATCTATCTGTTAAATATCAAAGTCACAGAAGGTATCTTCTTATTTACAGTCTCTGGTTGAAGGATGAAAGGTGTGACGTGGTGATCATTTTCACTTTTGCCCGGATTTTGAAATTTGGCGGGTCCATTTTGACTTTCTCTTTTCTAGTCCTTTAGCACCACCATGTGGCTGCACTGCGTTGGAGCCACAGAACCCTGTGTCCACCACGATTATAATTTAAGGTTAAAACTGCATGTTGCACTGTACAAACTCTCTTTTAAATCAAATGTTTAGCCTTAAACATTACTGAGGTTTTACAAACTCAGATAGATAGATAGATAGATCAGAATCAGAAGAAGTTTATTGCCATTGCCAATGAACAGGATTCACAGACTAGGAATTTGCTTCAATATAATGGTGCAACATTAAACAGAGAGCAATATAAAATGCTAAGATAAAATATACAATATGTACCAAAATAAGACAAAATATAAGATAAAAAAAATGACATATGAAATATGAAAGGCTGTGTGCAACAGAAAGAAAGAGAAACAGAAAGAAAAAAAAACTGCAGTGGGAGGAGTGCAATTAAAACCAAAGTACATTGTCTAAAGTGACCCGTGATAAAATGATAAAGTGACAGAGTTAAGGTTAAGGTGACTGAGTTATGAGGAGTTCATGAGTGTAACGGCAGAGGGGAAGAAACTGTTCTTATGGTGGGAGGTTCTGGTCCGGATGGACCGTAGCCTCCTGCCCGAGGGGAGTGGTTTGAACAGACCGTGTGCATGGTGAGATAGATAGATAGATAGATAGATAGATAGATAGATAGATAGATAGATAGATAGATAGATAGATAGATAGATAGATAGATAGATAGATAGATAGATAGATAGATAGATAGATAGATAGATAGATAGATAGATAGATAGATAGATAGATAGATAGATAGATAGATAGATAGATAGATAGATAGATATTTTGTTAGTAAAGAAATCACTGAAAGGGTTTTTCCAGCTTGTAAAATAATTAGCTTTTCATCAAAGCGTTTAATGTAAAAGTGTAGGCTTTTTAGAAGAGAAACATTATATAATAAATAATGAAATGTATTTATATATTTTTAATTGTTTTTTGCAGTCATCGTGGAAAAACATGATGGAGCCACACTGATTTCAAAAGTGGTGACCAAACAGCTCAGTAAGGTTTTAGCTGAACACAATATTGTTGACAAGTTTCTATCTAGATTCCGTCACTTGCACTCTACTGAAACAGCTCTTCTTAGAGACTCAATATATTTTAGTGCGCAGAGATGCAAGTGAACACTCCGTACTTGTACTTTTGGATCTGCCCGCAGCTTTTGATACAGTTGATCATGGTGTCTTACTACTCAAAAAGAACATCTAAGTATCATAAAGAAGCAAATATAATTTGATTTATGGAATGTTCAATTTATAAGTGGGACTTATTGTATATTTGAATGTGTGGGTATGTATATGCGTATGTAGATATATAGATATGGGTAGGTGTATATGTATATAAGTGACTGTGTATATGTATGTATATATTTATGTTTGTAAAGTATATACGTATGTATATAGGTATATATGGCACAGCCCAAGCAGAGGGTCACCCCCAAGAGCCTGGTCTGCTTGAGGTTTCTTCCTTATAGGGAGTTTTTCCTCACCACAGTTGCCTAGTGCTCGCTCTGGGGTTGGTAAGGTTAGTCCTTACTGGCGTAAAGTGCCTTGATTCGACTTTCTTGTGATCTGGTACTATATAAATATAATTATAAGTGAATAGTATATTGATGTGTATGTCTGTGTGTCGACATGTAGTAGTGAATTTGTATTTATGTAAATATGACTGATTAGAATTGTTGGACTTGTACTAGCAGGGGTGGGCGCTAATAAGCTTTGCTTCAGCCCACACCCTTTCGGACTCACTAGTTTTGTCTGTGTTTGTTTGTGGAATTGTTCATTTTTTTCTATTTGAATATTTTGTGTGCCGAATAAAAAACATTGTCACTTTGTCACTTGTCACTTGAGACACTAAGGATATGGGTAGGCATCTCCTTGGTGTGCCCCAAAGTTCGGTTCTTTGACCTATTTTATTTGCATTGCATTTCCTCCCACTTGGACATGTTTTGAGCTCTTTCGATGAAGTGTCATATCACTGTTATGCAGATGACATCCAGGTACACATTTCATTTACTCTTCAAAATGTTACTAGGGTATCTGTCTTGCAGAACTGTGTTGAGGCCATAAGAGGCTGGATGGTGGCTAATTTTCTGTTTCTTAAAACAGGAAAAACTGGGGTCCTTGTTTGTGCCCCTGAGGAGTTTGTTCCCTCAGTGATTAGGAACCTTGGCTGTCTGTCCTCCTTTGTTCGCTCAGCAGTGAGAAATTTGCGTGTTATGCTTGACCATGTCTAAATTTGGACACACATTACCCGTCTTGTCAATCCAGTTTCTTTCACCTTGGGATTATTGCCCGCCTTGGTAGCATTGTGTCCAGAGCTGAGCGGGAGATGATTATCCATGCCTTTGTGTCCTCGCTCCTGGACTGTTGTAACTTTTTGTTCTTTAGCCTCAGCAAGTCCTCTCTGGACCGCTTACAATCTGTCCAGAATGCAGTTGCAAGGCTTCTTACTAGGTCTTCCAAGATGTCCTGGGTAACATCAGCATTGGTTCCCCATTCATTTTGGGCTGCAGTTTAAAGTATTGTTGATATCTTTCAGAGCTCTGCGTGGTCAGACGCCACCCTACATTAGTGCACTCCTACACCCTTATATTCCAAGCAGGTCTCTGAGGTCCTCAGACCAGAACTTGTTGGTTGTTGTGCCAAGGTCTAGGTTGAGAACCAGAGGAAACTGTGCATTTGGGGTGGTAGCTCCCAAGGTATGGAATGCACTGCCAGTACATCTGTGCTCCATGGACTCCACTGGAGCTCTTAAGGAGAAGCTCAAGACTCATTTGTACAGGATTGCTTTCACCTAGTGTTGTGTTGTTGCTGTTTTATTTTTTATTGTGAATTTACTTACTTACTCTGGGCTAGATTTCATGTTTTCTTAACAGCAGATTTCTTTAGTTCTCTTGACCATGAAGCTGTGTATGATGAAGCTTCATAATGCTTATAAGTCCTTCAGCGTTATCTTGAGTGGCATCACATTCACCACACTTTGCCATATACCACAATAGTGATGAGATGGAACTTAAATTCCTGTCATCTCCTTTAACAATGAAATAATTATGAAAGCTCTGCAGCAGACATCATGCACTAAATCCAATTTGTTGTGGTGAATGCGTTTGTGCACACCAAGGGGTCAGATGAGCACCTCCACAGAAAATCGTTGCTACCCCCAAACCTGAACCCAATAAGCCCTGCAGAACTCTTGTGTTATTTGTTGTTTCTAAATGAAAAATGATTTATTGAAGTCATTTCTAGCTCACTTTGTTCTCCACAGAACCGTCGCACCACAAAATATGAACCATGCTGTGATTTCTGCGACAAGCCCATTTCATAAATTTCCAATTTTCCTGCCAGCATGGTTCTTCTTTCTGCAGCTACACTTATGATCCAACTCAAGAAGTTATGCATTGCATCTGCATTTCTTCTTTAAATCCAGCTGAGCTTCACTTCAAGAATCATTGAGAGTTCTCTCATTTTAAGAAAATCAAAAACATCTGATAGCTTAGATCAATGCACAGGATGTAATACTGTGATACTTCACCTTTTAAAAATTAAAAGCCAGCTTTTAAAAATTGTATACAACTGCCACAAAGAATCTAAATATAAATGGTTTGGTTTTCTTTGTGTGAACTATTTTCAGAGTTTCCCATCAATTTTGAGAAACTTGCCAATAGTACCCATGCACACTCTCGGGGCTATGGGAGGTAGGTAGGGTACACCATCAAAAAGGAGGTGTCAACCTTGTTTATGATAGACTTTCCTGGTAAACAGTGCACATTCATTAATTTTCTACACCCGCTTACTCCAGTCAAGGGTTACAGAGGGCACTGCAGCCAAAGATCCCAGCATTCACAGGGCATGAGGCAGGGTCCACCCTGGATAGGGCGCCGTCTGTCACAGGGCCACATATACGAGGTCTATTAGAAAAGTATCCGACCTTATTATTTTTTTCAAAAACCATACGGATTTGAATCACGTGTGATTACATCAGACATGCTTGAACCCTCGTGGGCATGCAAGAGTTTTTTTCATGCCTGTCGGTTACGTCATTCGCCTGGAATGGGAATGGCTCAGAGACTGCTGCTTTGTTTGATCAAAATTTTTTCAAAACTGTAAAGCACAACTGAGTGGACACCATTCGATAAATTCAGCTGGTTTTCGATAAAAATTTTAACGGCTGATGAGAGATTTTGGTCTGGTAGTGTCGCCGTAAGGACGGCCCACGGCGCCTGACGGCGATCTGCGCTTCGAGGCGGCAGCGTCTCGCCGTTTCAAGTTGAAAACTTCCACATTTCAGGCTCTGTTGACCCAGTAAGTCATCAGAGAACTTTCAGAAGAAGTCGGCATGAGGAGTTTATTCGGACATTCCATTGTTAACGGACATTTTGTAATGAAAGAACGTGCAGGCAGAGTCGCATGTCGGGCCGGACCCGACCGCGGGGTGTCGTGACAGGAAAAACACCTCCGTTGGAAACCTTAACGGGCAAGTTGGAACATGCCTAAGCTGTTAAACAATTTCTCAGTTACTCACTTGTTGAAAGCCATCAAAAGCCACCTGAATTTTACAAATGGTTTTCAACACGGAGGTGTTTTTCCTGTCGCGGCGCACACAGATTCACCGAGTCGTCACGGAAAGGACTCTGTGAATTTGCGCACACGTCTTTCATTAAAAAATGTCCTTAAACAGTGGAATGTCCGCATAAAGTCCTCATGCCGGCCTCTTCTGAATCTTCTCTGTTCTCTCACGACATCCTGGGTCAACAGAGCCTTAAATTAGGATGTTTTTAGGTCGAAACAGGCCGACGACGGCGCCTGGAAGCGCTGCATGACGTCCCGCTCCGTGGGAAGTCCTTACAGCGACAGAAACACCCCATAATCTCTCATCAGCCGTTAAACTTTTCACCGAAAACCAGCTGAATTTCTCGAATAGTGTCCACTCGGATATTCCTCACAGGTCCAGAAAAAAGTTGATAAAGCAACGCGCGCCGTCTCGAGCAGCGTGTGAAACAAAGGAATTGAGCCGAGAGGGCGGGACCACATCTCACTCAAGGCCTGCCCACAGGGAAATGACGTCACCGACACGCGTGAAAAAACTCACGCATGCGCACGAGGGTTCAAGCATGATTGGTGTAATCGCATGTCATTCAAATCCATATAGTTTTTTTTTTTTATAAAACTGCTGGTTAGTTTTATAAGATACCTCGTAGACAAACACATTCACACCTACATGTAATTTAGTTTACAAATTAACTAACCTGCATGTACTTGGAAATGTTTGGAAGCCAGAGCACCCGGAGGGAACCTATGCAATCACTGGAAGAACATGCAAATCCACACATAAAGGACCAGGTGGGAAGTGACCCCACAACCTTCTTAATGTAAGGCAATGGTGCTAATCACTAATCCACCATGCCACTCAGTACACTTCATTGCCTGATGTAACTCTGACCTTTGACTTTAATGACCTTGCTCTTCACCCAAATAATGGATGTTTGACTGACCTCTGCCAGGGCACTACCACAATCCACCTACCTGTGTGAGAATGGACAGGGGTGGTCTTGAACCAGGGACATTCTAAAAGGAGTGCATTGACCACCTATCCACCACTCCTGCCCTTGTGCAAGTCAAAGTAAATATCAAAATAATGACCTTCGACCAAATTACCTTGACTATAGTGACTGACCTTTGGCAAATTGGGCTTCACCTGAGCAAATCTGGAACCCAGCTATATGCACCATGTTTGGTGCACATCGGAAATCATAATTTTCACTTTTGACCTTGACCAAAACAAATAATTGAAGGGAAGTTCTCAGGATGACCTTCATCCACATCCAAAGTTTAGTGGAAATCAGAAACAGATGGTCAAACATTGCTTGAATTATTGTAGAATGATTTCATTACAGCCAATTGTGGAACCCAATCTACAGGGTAAGTTACTTTTGGTTTTAAAATTTAATATAATGTTTAACTCACCAAGAGACCACAGTATGTGACACTTCATGACTGTGTGTCTGATGTGGTAGTATGCTGCATGGGGGCCCCACTGGGTACAGTGCTCTCTCCCTTCCTCTTCACACTGGACACATCAGACTGCACCTACAACACAGAGTTGTCATCTCCAGATGTTTTCGGATGACACAGCCATCGTTGGACGTGTGTCTGAAGAGAATGATCTGGAGTAGAGAGGTCATCGCCAACTTTTGTGGCCTGGTGTGAATGGAACCACCTGTGCATCAACACTACCAAGCCTGTGAACATCCAGAGCTTGGACATAAAGATTGTGGAGAAGTACAAATACCTGGTTGTTCAGCTTAACAACAAACACAACTGGACACACAACACAGATGTCCTGTACAAGAAGGGAAAAAATTGTCTTCATCTGCTGAGGAGACTGAAGCTCCTGCATGAGTTCTGTCCATTGAGGACCCAGATCTGTCTAACTTCACCTGAAAACTGAATAAGCTGTTCTTTTGGAATAATGGAGTTTCTTCCATCCAGGACAGATCTAAAAAGATCCAGGGTGTCCAGGTCCTTTGCTGTGGGCAGGGCACTCCTGAAAACCTTTTCTAACTCTGTGGTGGCATCAGCTATACTTTACGCTGTGGTCTGCTGGGGCTGTGGAAGTTCTGACAGGGACAAGAAGAGACTAAATAGATTAGTCAGCAGGGCTGGCTCTGTTCTGGAATGCACTCTGGACCCCAGAGAGGTGATGGATGAGAGGAAGATGGTAGTTAAGCCGACATCAATTATGGACAACCCTTCTCACCCCTTGCATGAGACTGTGGGAGCCTTAAGCAGCTCCTTCAATAAGAGATTGCTGCCGCCTCGGTGCAAAACAGAACAGCTCTGCAGGTCATTTATTCCAACTGCAGTATAATACCTCAAAATGTTTCTAGCACCATAATCACCTGCTGATTTTGCTAAGTCTATCGTCACCTTTTGTACTTTATGACATGGACAACTGCAGTTTATCCTGTGCAATAACTTTACCATATCTATACATACTCACTATATTATATATTTATTTATATATATTTTTCCCCGCAATCTGTTCACATCAGCATTTATGCACCTACCACCAAACATTGCAGTATACTTTAGTCATCTTTCTCTAACCTCTTAAACCCTAGAGTCCCCAAATTTGGGGACTTTCCCTGTTTTGGAACATTTGAACACTCATAACTAACCAATGCTGACACGAACATACACTTATTATACATCAAAATGTCAAGCGAAGTCTCCTCTACAAAAGTATCCACTTCAGTCACATATCAACTAACCACAGCTGACACGCCAAGCAAATAAAGACATAAATCGGAATTCATTTTTTTGGGGAAAAAAAAAACCTCATTTACTCCTACCAAGTATTATTTACTTTCATTTTTTTTGGCATCCACAACATCCCCTAGGACCTGTCTTTTAGCTTATTTTTCTTTACAAGTGTACAACTCTTGCTGCCGCAACAAGTGATTTTCCCACTGTGGGATCAATTACGTTTATTTTAACATACAATACAAATAAATTTCTATAGGTGGGTTTGATGAATATTAAAATATTTTGTTTTGCAGATGCATTGGTGTCTTAGTTCAGTTTGATGGCACTGGGAAAATGCATATTGAATAAAACACATTTAAACAGATAGCATGGAGGGCAAGCGCACCCCACCCCCTCACACACACGTCGATATGTTATAAATTCAAGAAAGCACCTTTTTTTGTGTGAGGAAGTTTAAAGTGGTTAAACATTGAGTCGACTGGGAGCTGTCACACAAAATTCAAACATTTTCTTTCTTCCTGACAGCAGCACTGCTTCCTATCTGTATTCGAGGCTCTTGTGTTGTCTGAAAGTTGAAGTGTGCTGCCAAGTATCCCTTGATAAAGAAATGGGAGTCTCTGCAGCACTAACCTGTCAATCTTTCAAAGAAGGCCTCATGCTGTAAATCCTGCCAAAATGTCAATTTGCTTGATATCAAGTGGAGAAGCTTGTCCTCATCTCATAAATGGAGCACGGGGGTCACTGAGAAAGTGCCGGTGAAACTGGGGCTGGCATTTAAGCTCTATTGATCGAGAGCGAAATGACACCTCATACAATTGCCTGCAGCACTTAATGTCAATCTGGATTTGGGGGAAATTTGCATTCAAGACCATTTATTCATTGAAATGAGCATAATTCAGTTATGGTACAGAAAGTGATACACTGCCATCTGGTGGTGAGTGCCATGAAGTGACCACAACATTTGGACATTGGCAGAGCTATTGATGCTATCACTTTTTAATCCCCGCCTGTTGGAATTAAAAGCAAATAATGCCGAGTTTTAGCATTGAGAGTATTTGCACCCACATCCACGAGTACCTGGACAATCAGCTGCTCAGTTGTGTTAGCGCGTGGAGAAAGTAGGCCTTTGGTATGATTTAATTGGAGTAAACCACAGAATACTGTGGATCACACAGAAATATAGCCTCCTGACTGGTAGTCAGGACGATATGGTATCCCAGTTTGGCAGTTGCAGTCAGATTGGGTCAGCATTTAAAAATGCTCATCATATTGGAAAGTATATTGCATTATTTGCCTAATCGTAAAGATAAAAAAAAGTAGTTTGGAACATCTGTAACTGAATGTTATGGAGTAAAAAACAGCAAAATGATGACAAAGGTCAATTTTATTTTGTAAAAAGGGTCAAAAGTTGCTCCAATTTTGACTAAAGTAAAAAAAAAAAGTGTTTTTTTTTTCGGAGAACCACTGACCTAACACACGTAAATGTGATTTTTCAGCTAACTGTAAATATCACTATGATTAAACTAAGCAGTACTGAGAGAATTAACGTCTCCACTTTTGACCAGCGTTGTTTACTTTCAACCTACAGCGGATGGTGCTGTGGAATAGGAGTAAGACTTCCAACCTACAGATAGGGGTTCAAGTCCAGTGACTGTCCTTAAGACATTATCTGCATCTCTCCAGTCCTCCCAGGTGTAAATGGGTACTGGCCTTGGCTGGGGGACATAACCTGCGATGTACTGGTGTCCCATCCAGGGCTGTTCTTTGATCCTCCACAACTTCTCAATACAGCACTGAGAGATAAGCACTGCTTCCATGGACCACATGGCCTACATAGGACTTACTTCATACATTATTTTTTTAAATTGTAGAAATGTTATACTGCCACTAATGGTGAACCACGGTATTACTCCACCAATGTTTAATGTCTGCAACTAACCTTCAATTAAAAACGGTGACACATTGCTGGCATTTCTTTAATAAACATTTGCCAAAGGAAGGAGGAAAAAGGGGAAATTATTTTAATACAAAAAAAGACTGCTTGCGTTTTGAACATGGGTTGTCTTTGTTTTGCTTGCTATCTTACATGACCTACTGTCAAAAGGCAGGGGAGGAAAATTTAACACAATAGTCTCCAGAAGTCAAAGACACTCTCCTCAGGTGTGCAGCAGTCATCCAAGTGCTCCCAGTGTCCGTGAGGCCGATAGTCTACACCATCTATCAGCTGAACATCATCATTTGAACCAATGAACAGCCATAAAATGACATCACATTTCTAACTGTGCAGATAAAAAGCACACTGTGGCCATCTCCATTCAGAGTGCATTCCCGCCTACTTCAGTCAGTAGTGCAAATCATTAATAATACTAATCCGCTCTGGAGCAATTACAGAAACACTCGGGTCGAGCTTTAAAATTCACCTGGCCTGAAAAAATAAGGACACTAAAAAAACCGGCAACATTTAATTTAAAAGACAGCAGAACCGATTTAAAAAGACTCTGAAAATGGTAGAAAAGCTCCATTTAAAGTTATCTGCCCTGCGGCGTACTCTACATTCCCAATCACAGAAGTACACAACGTCTTTTGTGGAGTTCCAGAGCCCTCTGGTCTGGCCCCAGACGTTTCAGGCTCCTGATCCAGTCCACTGTTATAAACGGTCACTTTACGTCCCCAGTCGATCAGAAAGGCAGGCCTCGTCCTCTGATTGTTCCCGTCGAGTTCACGTGTGGGACAAAGCCAAGGGGGAGTGGTTGAGCACCAAGCTGGGAGGGGGAAGCCCACGGTTGACCTGGGGGCAGGATTGGTGGGGGAGCAGGTATGCCGTCCTTTCTAGCCATGGCGTGGTTGTAGAGGTGGAGAGCAGCGGGGCTGGGCTGTGCGTCTACAGGTAACGGGCTATGACTGTACTCGAATCGATGGTCCTTGTCCCCGGCGAACACCATGCTGCCCGGCACCATGGCTCCTGGGCCTGGAGGGAAGGGATCCGGGTGAGCTGGGACCAGCACTCCAGCAGAAGAGGAGCCAACAGACTGGCTGGGAGCGCTGAATACTTCTCGCAGAGTGTGAGGTGGGAGGCCTCCACCTAACATGTGACCCATGTAGCTCTCACCAAAGCCAGCTGCAGTGAAGGCGTGAGGAAGTGCGTGGCTGTAGTCTCCCCCATACCCTGGCCCTTCTGCAGGAGGGAGTGGTGGATAGTCTGGTTCCGAGTGCCTCCCTCCCTCACTTCCACCTGCAGAGGCAATCGGGGGAATGTGTCCCGGCTTGGGCTCTGGTGGAGGCTGTCTGTAGTCGAGGTCTGCATGCGGTGGTGGCGGCGGCTCTGGAGGCTCGGGAGGCCGCTGGTCCGGGGGCAGGATAGATACCCCGACTACCTCAGACACTGAAAGACAGAAGATGGAAGCATTTTTTGTGACGATGACATTTGTTACCATTTGATTTGATCAACAAACTTGGACAAATGGTCACATATTTCTGCTGATCTGTTGGTGTGATTTCACACACACACACACACACACACACACACACACACACACACACACACACACACACACACACACACACACACACACACACACACACACACACACACACACACACACACACACACACACAGTGTGTTGTGTGGGCAGTTTCATCTGTGTACATAATGAACATCATAATATGCCATTTGGAAAATCTGTTTTGTAAGGTGTAAAAATTAAACATGTAACACCAGCCCAAGTGTTGTTCTATTGCATTTGAACTTAATCTGGAAGAAAGGTGTCAATTTTTTAATTTTATTTTTTTGGTCCTGCATCACCAAGGCAGGGCCACCTTGCACTGTGTTTGAAATCAACATAAGGTTTACCTGGAGACACTGGGCTGGGCTCTGGAGGATTTTTGACCTCTGCAGGCAGCAGAGGTCCCCCTGCTGCTGCTCCTGCTGGAGGGTTGGTACTCTCTGCTCCTTCGCCGGCATCACTTGCTTCCTGCCTCTGAACCTGTTGAGCCTGGAGTAGTTGAGCCAGCAGCATCGTCATGGCGGTCTGAGTGGCAGCGGCAGCCTCGACTTCTGGAATAGCTGATGGTGCAGATACGGGTGGCGAAGGAGGCTTTGGCATGGGGGGCGTACGAGGCACCCCTGCTGGAGCAGCGGGCTGTGGAGGCTTGGCGGCAGTCGGATGAAGAGGAGGATCACCAACTCTTTCAGAGTCTGTGGAAATGAGGACTTTGGAGAGCTGTTGCAGAGTCTCCTGGTTGATGTTCATGCTCATAGTCTGTGCAAACTGGGCTGTGCTGACGGCGCTCTTGGGCTGGCCAAGAAAGTTGAGCAGAACAGCAAGCTGCTCCTGGGTAATTTGGGAGGTTGGACCCTTTGGATCTGTAAGACGGTAAATGCGTATTACCATGTGAAAAGAGGGGGTGTGCACACTAAGCCATGGCAAAGCAATAAGCTTCATGAAAATTAGGTGGAAATTATGTAGTGCTGCTTTACGGCTATAAGACACATAGCAGATACATTTGGAGACCTCATCTGAGCCTGAGCTGATGCCAGTTCAGTTTCAAACAGACACAGGGAGAAAAAAATAACAGGGGGGTCTGAGAAATTTATAAAGAGGTCAAATTGAGCACTGATGATTGTGTACCCTAAAGAGTGCAGCTAGAAAGTAAAAAAAAAAGGATATGTATGTCAAATGGTTAAATGCGATGAAGGTTTATGACAAATGTGAACAGATGCTGGTTAGAGCAGCCCCCTGCAAGCCCAGCAGCGGGGGCGTTTAACTCATCCTCCAATTTTCATGCCAAACAGAAAAAAAAAAAAAAAAAAAAAAAAAAAAAACAATTTAGCAAGAAACGTTCACCTACCTCTTGTGCTGTAGCAACTGTGACACACCAATTAAGTCTGCACTACCCAACCAAAATGCAAACTACTTTTTACCACTACTTACAGAGCATCCGGAAAGTATTCACAGCGCTTCACTTGTTCCACATTTTGTTGTTACAGCCTTATTCCAAAATGGAGTAAATTAATTTTTTTCCTTCAAAATTCTACTCACAACACCCCATAATGACAACATAAAAAAGTTTTTGAAATTACTGCAAATTAATTAAAAACTAGAGCACCACACTCAGAGCACAAACCTCCTGTGGAATGAAAAACATGGGTTTCCAATTCCACAAAATTTTCCCTTGGAAAAAATTTTCAAGGTTAAAGTCCTGTTAGAAGTGACTTTTCATAAGCTAAATTATATGGGATCAAATGTGAGGAGTATATGTTTAGTTCATGCACTTGAATCAAAGTTTTTGTGGTGTTGTCAGGTTTTAGTTTCTGAATTCTTTTTCAGATAATTTTCAAAGAACATTGGTTTACTGCTATGCACAATTTGTCATTGCTTTTTGGCACTTGATTTCCAACTGATAACTGTAATATAGACAAACAGGCATAAAATTGGAACGTCCATCCAATTTTGGTGATGTTGGTAAATCCATAACAGGAAAATGAGTTTTTGAGGCACTTTTGATTGAGATGTAACATCAAAATGTAACATCAAATGGGTTCTTAAATATCCAATTTAAATGTCCACAAAATCCACAATCCAGATCAGATCTGAATCAAACTTTGTCAGGCAATAGCGAGTGTCAGTCTGCACCTCACTTTCAAATATGAGAGTGATTGGGCGTGTTTGATTAAGATGTAAAATACACATTAAATTGGGTTTTTAAAGTTAAATATAAATGATCACAAAATCTGTAATCTGGATCATATCTGGATCAAAGGATGTCAGTCAATAAAAGACACCATTCTACATGTTTGGCATACGCTGGCTAAATCGTCAAGGTGTGACAGGACCTTAACAGAAAATGCCTTGGGTAGTCTACTTATCTGAAAATAGAACCTAACAACAAATTTGAACTTTTTTGACAGACTTAAGAATTTTTATAAATTCTTTCAATGTTAAAATTGGGGATTTTTTTTCTAATTTTCCAAGATTTTTCCTGACTTTGACCTTGAAAATTGAATCAGTTCTTGCCTATTAGGATATAAATCTTCAGTAAAAATTTCATAACGATGTATGAAAAATTGTGGGCTTCAGGTCATTCATAAACAAACGGGTGAAAATATAACTTCGTCCAACTTCACTGGCGGAGGTAATAAACTTCTGGTCAGTACTGCAAAATATTTGTGGTAAACTTTAAACGGTCCAACATTCTTCCAGTCTTCACGAAAAGAAACACCTCAAGAGCTGTGCTGCACACTGGCACTGGCTCAGGAATATTAAGCCACACAAAAATTATATTCAAGAGTACTGTGGGCACAGGCGCTGTATGTGCACTAGCATGCACGTTGCTTCAAAGCATGTAGCTGGCTATACTCTCACCAAGCAATGCAGAAGCAGCCATGTTTTGGGCTTTGATACCTCCAGAGCCAGAGAAACCTTGAGGGGTGTTACTGCGGCTGTCATCGGGGCCCAGTTCTTTACGGGGTGCCTTGGGGGCGACCATTTCTTCGGGCATCTGCTTCTGACGACGACGTTTCTTGCTCCACAGCTCATGGCAGTCCTGCCACAACGGGAGACTAAAAAGTGCAACACAGTTCATCACCATGGTAAACTTTCTGAACTTGCACCATGAATAAGTTAAAATATAAAGAAATAACTAAGCCATCATACATTTTCCTGTAATTGTAGTTTAAAAAAACAGCAAATAAATCACAATTTCAAATTTTAAAATATTAACGTATCCATATGTTAAATGACCAAAATATAAACACAAAGGAAGACTATATCACTATTTTTTTTGTAAAACGTGTGGCCAGAGAATATCACTATTGTTTACCCCATTCATGCAAAAACTTAATATTTAAATTTAGGCTGGGAAACTTAAAGCTTAACAACTTGCTAACTGGTAAAAGAAGAAGAAAACTTACTCTGGTGGGGGCATCTTCTCTGGGTCCACATCTTTGAGGAACTCGCTGCCTAATGCCTGCTCAGCTGTGCAGCGTCTGCTGGGGTCCAGGTTCAGCATGTGATCAAACAGATCCAAGGCCGTTGGAGGGATGCTGACCAATAACAGAAGCACAGCATATCATCAGTAAGACGCACTGCTAGTAGTAAGAACTCCACTCATTTATGCAGCACCAAATCCCAAAGCACAGTTCTTAAAATACAAATCATCTTTCAAGTGCCTTCACGTGCGTTAACTTACAAAGCAAATTCCTCACGTAGCCGTCTCCTGTACTGCTTCTTTGGTTTCATGGTGTTGAAGAAGGGAAGCTTTATTACATCTGGCCAAACAGCAGGGGAGGGGCTACCGCAAATTCGACTAAGAGAAATGAAAAAAAGTTGAGTAAATCAATTTTTACTTTTCACACAATCCTGTTGAATAACACCCAAGAGAAGCAGGATAATGTGACATCATATTTATGTTTACTGCAGCTCACGTTTCCTTCCATCAATGCAGGGAAATAAAATACTGGGATCAAATGACAAGACAGTGAATAACGTAGCCCGGGGGGTAAAAACTTCCAATATGTAGCACAGTACAATAAGCTGCCTTTACTTTCCTTTCCCATTTAAAAAAAAAAAAAAAAAAAAAAAAAAAATCAGGAATACTCATTTTTTAGAGCTGTGGACCCCAGATTGAGCAGTTTTGAATTTTATTTTTCAGGTAAACACAGAATTGCGCGAATGAACAAAATCTGGGCTGGTTTTTGTCATTTTAAAGGGAATATTAAACAAAAACAGAATGCATAAACTCCTTTCAAACCATATACATAACTCAGCCACTTAGTCTGCTGCAGTTGGCTGAGATGGTTTTTGAACACCTTCTGTGCTGGAAACCATGAGCTGGCAACACTAAGCTTGGTTCAGCACTCAGCAGTGCGCTCGAGGCTGCAGAGAAGAAATGACAGACAGTGTGTCCTCAACTTATGAAGTTTTGGAGCGATTCAATCTTTGGATCCAGAAATTCACCGAGCCTGCATCAAGCGGCCTCTAGTGGAGCACAAGGCTGTTTTTAAAACTTTTAATAGGCCATGTTCACGACTCGTGAACATGCAGCTGCTTCTCTCACTGCAATAACATTGACATTAGTACAGATATCACATTAAAAACAAGTCACCATTACACAAAATCGCACTTATGTAGATGTAGATGATGGATCAAATATGATCAGATGCACCACTCGGACACATGGTGTGATCGGGTCCAGTACCGCTTTGTGCCAATATATGAAAGTACAGAGAAATGCTTCAACTTCAAATATGTTCTTCCATTCTCTGGCCAAAAATCCTTCTGATCAGCTCACATATGCCCACATATACTGTGATCCCATGGGTCCTGTCCAACACAGCTTTGTAAATCCCAGATTAGTTTTTTACAGAACTACAGATGAGCCCCGTTAACTCGAGCGAGTTGAGGTCCACAAAATTGGATTGTGGCTTATCTGAAATCGTGAGTTAATGAGGTTGAGCCAAAAAAAAAAACAAAAAAAACTTAAAATCACCTTACCATGCTATATTACAATATTTTCGTGTTGTAACATGATTCCATTCTGGATGGCGTTGATTTCTTCATCTAGACTGGTTCAGGATCTTTTTCTTCCTTCTCTGGCTGCTGCAGGTCAGCGATGAGGGCTTCGTCAGTGCAGATGATTCGAAGTAATTTTCACATAGAATCATTCGCCCTCATCACTGACCTGCAGCAGCCAGAGGAGGAAGAAGGAATTACACTGTGGGTAGATTCAAAACACTTTTGCTGTCTTTGGTGATGGCAGTGTGACATTGTTGCCAGGATGTCATCACAATATCTCCACCCAAACCTTTTCTATTGTACAACTCTGTGGGAATCTCATTATTTCTTTGCAGCTTTGCAAACCATAAATATGATCAATTTAACTCAACGCTTAATCATCCCAGTTTGGCTTTGAACCGATTCATTATCAACATACCTGATAAGCTCTAACTGTGCAAGCTCCTGATTAGCTTGAAAGATGGGTTTCTTTGTGAACAGTTCTCCAAGAATACATCTGAGAGGGACACAATTCAAAACTGATCATTACACAAACAAAACAACACCAAAAAAAGATAATCAAGGTAAAGAAAGTATTTCAAGAACTTCAACATTAAAAATAAAGACATTTCTCTTCAGCTCTTACCCACAGCTCCACACATCGATAGCAGGCGTGTACCTCTCTTCTCCCAAAAGCAGCTCTGGCGGTCGGTACCACAGTGTAATCACTTTATTGGTATATGGACGACTGGAAATAAGAATGCATTTGACGAGATGCATCATTCATACCACAATCACAGCTGACAATGCAAACCTGTAAGGCATCATAACAGGTGTGGTCGACCATGAATATAACAGGCTCACCTCTCTTCAGAATTATAAAGTCGTGCAAGCCCAAAATCTGCAAGCTTTATTTGACCTCTGATGAGAAAGAGGAACAGCAACAACAGCAGGAAAAAAAATGAGAGTAGGAAAAAGGAAAATGTTTATTCTGGCTTGGTGTTGCTCTCCTGATGACTCACTTATTATTGAGAAGGATGTTGGAGCACTTTATGTCTCTGTGCAGAAAGTTCTTCTTGTGGCAGTAATCAAGACCCTCGAGCAGCTGTCGCATGAAAGACTTAATGTGGCTCTCATTGAAATGGACCAGGCCAGACTCAAGCAAACCCATCAGGTCGTGGTCCATGTATTCAAAAACAAGATAAAACGCACCTGAAATAGGACAAATAAAATCAGAGTGAAAGCTCTTTAGTTTTCATTATGACTTGCTCCAACAGCCGCGACAGGTCTTACATGTGTGAGCAAACACAAACTGCACCTTTATCATTTCTGAAGTCGAGAGCGTCCTCCTTATCAGTAACGATCTCCTTCATGTTTATGATGCTTTTGTGGTTCAACTGTCGCAAAATCTTAATCTCTCTGATGGCAGTGATAGGAAAGCCCTCTTTTTCATTGTCCAGTCGAACCTTCTTCAAAGCCACCATTTCCGCTGTGGGATGGAAGAAAGGTTTGCATTTCAACACAAGATAGTGGTGCAAATGGCAATAAATATCTCCTTCCATTTCCAGTGGAATGTCAATCATCACATTGAAAAACTATTGAATATCTATTTATAACAAAGGCATGGGTCAATAACTAATATTACAGTACACTGTGATGCCACAGATGCACAACTGCAAAGATTTCCTGAGCCCTTTAAACAAAATTGATGCCACGACACAGTCAGCGAGTTGTCCAAAGCTAAAACCTGTGCGTCATGCAAGAATATTTTGCAAAGCATGTTACATGCCCCCTGCTCACATCTTATTTTGGTGTATAGTTTTATAGTAGAGGTGATACAAGTCTAGAAATTATTTCTACAGCAAAAGACTGCTGCTTTAAAAATGGCATATGGTGTATTTGTAGCGAGAAAAGTTGAGGCTTTACAAATAGTATGTGGTGTATTCAAAAGCACACTTCCTCTAGCCTCTCCCACTGCACCAAGAAATGGTTTCAATTAGATGAAGCATTCTTTAGTTATTGTGCAGAAAAGAAAATCAAGATGGCACACTTGGTGACCATACTGAATGGCAGACAACCTCCATTTTTGAAAGGAACCTTCCTGTAGCTTCCCCGAATACACCACCAAGAAATGGTTTTAATCAGGCAAGGTGTTCTGTTGTATTGTGCAGAAATGAAAAGTTTACAGGCGGACGTCTGTATCTGTATCTGACGGGGTGAAAACATAATGACAGATTAGAGAAATAATTACTTGAGCATGACCAAGGAGTGACGTGTCATTGTTTATTAGTAGGCTAACATCAGAAAGTTAATTTTTTGTGTTCATCACCCACTGTCAGAATGAAAAGCAAAACTCCAGTCAGCAGGTTGCAAAATAAACTGCACTATATTACATTTCTGATCATGAAAGACAACTGTAAAATCAATACCGCATAATTCTCAGGTTTTCATACTGTTACAATTTCCTACCAGCCCCATGACTATTCCGATGTCAAGTAGTTCCCAAAAAAGTTAATTTCCAGTACACTCACCAGTGTCTTTGTCTTTCGCTTTGTACACCTGACCATAGGTGCCTTCCCCCGTGATGCCAATGATCTCAAACTTGTCCACACAGCGTTTGCCCCAGTCTATCTCAGTTTCCTTTATCTCACCGTATCTCGGCCCACAAATTCTAGGGGTTAGAATGAAAATTTCAAAGGAAGCAAAGTGAATACACCACAAGAAGAATACCCATCCACTGTAAAGGTGAGACAGCACAAAATGCATCACAGCATACTTAGGCCTTCTACGAAGTGCTGGTGTTTTTTTGTCTTCAGATGGGCTGTGTGGAGAAGAACTGCCTGGGAGCTCAGGGGGAAGCGGCAGCTCAGTCAGAAGTGGCCGAGCTTTTTTCTCAGACTTCTTCTTCCCTGAGAGTGACCCGTCCTTCAAGCTAATTGGAGACAGGGAGCATCAGCTGATTAGCAACTAGCATAAAGGATGACGTGCAAAAACATTGAGATAATTGACCGAGGACGTCATCTGTACCTTTCCCCCTTTTCAATGTTCTCAAGAACTGCTTGAGGCACTGGCAGAGGTGGCAGAGGTGGAATGAGGGGACCTGTGACTCGTTCTTTTTCTTTGCCCTGCCCAGATACAGGTGCTTTCCTCCTGTCCCGATGCAGTGCATCTTCCTTCCCCTTTCCATCTCTATCTCTGCTTGGCTGGTGCTCTGTGGTCCTCTTGGATGACCGGTCAGAGGGGGACTGAGGCAGGGCAGGTGTAGGAGTTCTGGGTCCCTTTTCGGTCTGTGTCGGAGATGGAGGGCGGCCTTTTTTGGATGTGTGATTAGATTTAGGACTGGGCTGGTGAAGTGATGAGGAGCCCTTGGTTGGAGTAGATGTACTGCTGGAATTCTTTGCCTTGGCTGCTGCTTCTGCAGCTTTAGCTTTTTTCTGCTTGCTGAGCTCTGCAGCAAGACTGGATTTGAAGGTGACTGTGTTGGGTGAAAGACTTGTGGGGTGACTACGAGAGCGAGAATGACGGTGGCGGCTGCGAGAACGTGAATGTCTAGTGGATGAATATGGACTTCTGCTGCGTGACCTCGCAGAACGCCTGTAGAAGGAATGACAATTTATTAAGTTTTTTGTGTGACATCTTACTGTCATTAGACTGCTTCATTTACTGTAAGATTAAAATCTGACATGATTTGTGTAAAGAAGGAAATGCAGGAACGTTTTGTTATTCCAAACAGACTGTATGGGCTTAGGCTGCCAGAAAATCACAGTTATGCCACCAATCCTCAGAGCAAACATAAAACAAAAGGCATCGAGGAATGTCCTGATATGGTTTTATTGCTCCTGCTACCTATCGGAGTAACTTAATATTGAGCATTTTGCACATGCTTGATCCAATCAGTAGTTTCAAAAGCTACTTTCAGTCATCATAATTATTGGACTACTTTACTGTGTGTGCATATATATGTGTGTGTGTGTGTGTGTGTGTGTGTGTGTGTGTGTGTGTGTGTGTGTGTGTGTGTGTGTGTGTGTGTGTGTGTGTGTGTGTGTGTGTGTGTGTGTGTGAGATCCGATTCAAATACCAGTATTTTCCTACATACTGCAGTTGCACAGAGTGCATGCATCCATTGTGCATGTCTGAAAAGTGAACAGTTCTGCCATCCAATATACACACACACATGCACATATATATATATATATATATATATATATAAAATCACCTCAAAAAAGCTGCTCCTTTATTTATGATTTTAAGTAAAGTTTTTTTTTTTTAATATTGCTCCTCAATACCACGTAGCACAGAATTGTAGGAGCAAAACTAAAACACTCAAGAGAAATGTTGATCGAATGTTTCAGTTGTTAAACAATATTATCATTATTATTATATTAGTATTAGTAGCGGTGGTAGTATACAAAAACACCTTTAAAATGTTTCACACCGGGTCTACGTAGAGTTGCGTAACGCAGTATACAGACTACACAGAGCTACGCTGATCTTAAGCAGCTGTACGCTGAGTTTATGCTGCGCTACACGGCAGTATGCTGACGTACGCAAAGGGGTATGCGAGATGGAACCAAAAAACAAAACATGTTAATTCTTTTCTGAGGAGAGCACTGGAAACAAAGTATGCCTTTTTTAAGCAAGTCTACGTAACACTGCACTACTGCAAGCAAATCTACGCAACACTACGTAACTGTGCACATCCAAAAACTGAGTGCATGTATCCAGACTGAATCAGCTGGAGGAGAACACATGTAGCGCACGTGTGTGGCTGCATGATCCACGCAGCCCACGGTGCCTATGCGTGCTTACAAGAGGTGATCAAACTGGTGGACGCGTGCGTGCTCAGAACAGGTAATCGAACCAGAGCGCGTGCATGTGACCATGGAAATATAGACTGGAATGGACGTACGCGCCTCAATCTATTAGCATCGCTCAGGACAGGAAGACACCATTACTAAGGGTGGAGATGTGCAGATCATCAATAATAAACTGACCGCTTTTTTTGCACTCGCGTCGCTATTTCTTAACAGATTTTAATAAATGTAGGCTTGTTTTAAAGCCATTTGAAAGCTCTTTCCAATGAAACTATGCATGTGTGGGTGAAAAAAAACATAAAATGCAGAAATTTGGGGAAATTATGACAAAC